>NW_027069651.1:1106502-1140995 GCF_002906115.3 Quercus suber | reverse complement strand
GACTCAAGTGACAAAAATATTATTTAAAAATTATCATATTAATATAAGTTGAAAAATATTTAGATTATGCTAAAAATATTATTATTCACAATCCATTTGTTATTGATTTTTACAGGTTTCCATCATTGATAACTTGTCCTTTTGTGAATAATTTTGTGTACATGGACTTTGACTGAAATTTTTTTCTAACTCGATCATTGTTCATTCTCCGGCGGATACGTAAAAACTTAAAAGTGCTACGCTATCTTTACAAACCGTGGAACAACTAGCTAGATTTTGACAAAATGGGATGCAATAACATCAATCTAAAGTCCATTTTTTTGTGCATATTGTATCTTTCTATCTTAATTGGATGAGAGAGCGAGATTCATGCATATCCAAACGTATATCTGTACATGTCTGCAACAACGACAAATTTTTTGATAAGACAGAGTCGAATTATTATGAGATTCATATATTGTGAAGGAAAGTTATGTAAACCATTTGCATTAGATAATTTTGTTTGACAGAATTATTTTATGCAATTTAAAATTTTTCTTGGTTGCTCACCATCCCAACTTTCCTGGTTTCTTTGGCAATTCTGGTGCTTTTGGAAAGAATTCCAAAGGTAGAGACAGACCCATATGCACTCACTGTGGGAAGCTTGGACATGTCATTGAAAAATGCTTCAAGCTACATGGCTTCCCTCCAGGATTCAAGCCTAAAGGGAAGAACTTTATGGTCAATCAAGTCAATATTCAAGAAGCTTGCACAGAGAATGACCACACCTCTGCTACTTTTCCTTTCACTCAAGAGCAGTGTCAACAGTTTTTGACCATGTTGGGAACTCAAATGCAAGCTGCTCATCTCACCTCTAGTGGCAATGAGACTCAGTTCAATTTGGGCAACAAGGAAACACACATGGCCAGCAATGTGATTAGGCCTACCCTGGCTGTGCCTTCTTCTTCCAATGCCACAGATACTTTCACCATGGCAGGTAACTCTACTTGTCTTGATTTGAGGCATTCAGTTTTTTCTGCTCAAATTACACATAGAACAGCTTTTGGTAGTAATATTTGGGTAATTGATACTGGAGCAACAGACCATATAGTATATTCTGTTCATTTGTTGACTAATTTCACTGCTGTTGATTGTGTGGTTGCCCTTCCTAATGGTGAAACTGCCTTGGTAACTCATATTGGTTCTATATGTCTATCTGAAAATCTTGTCTTAACCAATGTGCTTTGTGTTCCTTCTTTCTCTTTCAACCTTTTGTCAGTCAGCCAACTTACCAAGAAAATGCATTGTTGTCTCATTTTCTTGTCTACCTTCTGTTTCATTCAGGACCTCAATTGCTGGAGGACGATTGGTGTGGGTGAAGTTCATGATGGGTTGTATCTTCTTCAACATAGCCCCTCTGATACTTGTGCCATTCCAATTCAGTCCCAGGCTACTCCATCATTTCAATCTGTTTTCAATTCTGTTTTTCAATCCATTTTTAGTACTAATAAATCTCATGTTGTCAATAATGTCAAAATTCCTGCTTCTGTTTGGCACTCTAGACTTGGGCATCCATCTGATGCTAAGATTTCTATTTTGCAAAATGTACTTCCTGACCTCCATTTCAATAAATCTGTTTCTAATGAAATATGTGAAATTTGTCCTTTAGCTAAGCATAAAAGGCTTCCTTTTCCATTTCCTAATCATGTTTCTGAAATCCCTTTTGATTTAATACACTATGACATATGGGGTCCCTATGTGGTGCCTACTGTTGCTGGTCACAAGTATTTTCTTACCATTGTTGATGATTGTACTAGATCAACTTGGGTTTGTCTTATGAAATCTAAGTCTGAAACTAGGTCCTTACTGCAATCCTTTTATACCATGGTTAAAACTCAGTTTGGTAAGTCTATTAAAGTCTTTAGGACAGATAATGGACTTGAGTTTCAAATGGTTGAATTTTTTAAGCTTCATGGCATCATTCATCAACATAGTTGTGTTGCCACTCCACAACAAAATTCTGTTGTGGAGAGAAAACATCAACATATACTTTGTGTTGCTAGAGCTTTAAGACTTCAGTCAAATGTCCCTATTGCTTATTGGGGTGATTGTATCCTCACTGCTGTACATCTCATAAACCGACTCCCTTATCCACTTTTGCAAAACAAATCACCTTTTGAGCTTCTTTATAATAAACTTCCAGACTATTCCCATCTCAAAGTGTTTGGTTGTCTATGCTTTGCTTCTACTCTCTCTCACAATAGAGGCAAATTTGATCCTAGGGCTCTTAAGTGTGTTTTCTTGGGATATCCTTTTGGGGTTAAGGGTTATAAGCTCCTGAATTTGCAAACCTGAGCTTCTTTCATTTCTAGAGATGTCATTTTTCATGAATCTGTGTTCCCATTTAAGTCTCTTCCTACTTCTGTTCCTTTATCTCAACCTGATCCATTTTTTCATGATTGTTTTCCTAATGCTCCTCCTCTACCTGTCACTGATTCTATTCACCATTCTAATCCTGTCCCAGCCTCCTCGGTTCATATTGATTCCACCATTCTTGAAGAACATTTTAATGATCTTCCTGAGGATTTATTTGTTTTTGTTCCTAATGACATTACTACTTCTATTCCTGATGCTTCATTGTCCATTGAACCTGTCCCTGCATCTGTTTCACTTCCAGTCAGTCCTGGTTCAACCATTATTGTTCCAAGGAGGTCTACTAGAGTCTCTAGACCACCTGCTTATCTCCAAGCTTTTAAGTGTTCTGCTGTTTCCACCAAATACCCCATTACCAATTATATCTCTAGTCACAAACTCTCTCCTTCTTACTCTCATTTTTGCAATAGTATTTTCACTATTCAAGAACCTCAGTTTTACCATCAGGCAGTTGGTGATCCTAATTGGGATGCTGCCATGGCAGCTGAAATTCAGGCTTTAGAACTCAATAACACTTGGCCTATTTGCGAGTTTTTTTTTTTTTAATTTTTTTTTTGTGAATTTGATATATTCAAGTTGTCTCTTTATTTTATTTATTTTATTTTGAAGTGAAGTTGTCTCTTTATTAGATTTTGTATAAGTTAAGTTTTTTAATGACCACCCTAAAAAAAAATTTCTAGAGCCGCCATTAACTAGGGATGGGTTTACCCATGCCCAATCTTGATAGTCAGGTACTGGTATTACCCAACCCACCCATATAATTTAATTCTTTAAAAAAAAAAAAAAAAAAAAACGCTTTTGTTTTTTGAATTTGCTTTGACAATAGGGCCTATTCAAACTTTATTTATTTATAACTCTTGAAACTTTGTTACTCAATTTGTTTTTAAAGGAAAGAAAAGGTTGTTTTATGTACGTAAGTCTAACTGTCTTGACCTGCTCTTGCATAGAATGAGAAAATAACTTTCCTATTTTTGTTTCAGGCTTTAATTGGGAAATTTTCTTTCCAGTAATAAATAAGATCTTTGGTATAGATAGGACCAAAAATAAATGAAAATACTTCTAACTTTTTAAAACTACAACTAGACTTTTACTATGGAAAGTGTTATTGTTAAAATTATTCCTTTTTTGTAAGGTCAAATTATATTAACATCATTCTGAATTTTACTTGGATGGAAAGTATTGCCACCATTAATATCATTATTTCTTATAAAATACTAGATTGACCGTAATTTACTCACAAAATTTTCTTAAGAATTTATTTGCGGATGTCAACCTTCCTATAAAATGCTAAAGGCTTTGTAGCTGGCACTTCTCCATATACAAAGTGTTTGGGGTTTAGAGGGGAAATGGTTCGAACTGCAGGATTAGCAACATGTTGTAATTATTTCTTAAAAAAAAAAAAAAAAAACCTTCCTATAAAATGCCAAATTGACATAATTTGCAAGATTGCGTTAATCGTGTCCTTTTTATTTCTTTACTTTACTTTACTTTACTTTTTTTTTTTTTTTATCATTTGTAATATATTTAAAATGTTTAAATTAGTTTGTTTAATTGGACATTTTAAGGTCAAAATTAAACAAATTAATTGTAATATATTTCTTTGTGTTAGAACTCCATTCCCTCTCCCTTGTGTGAGTGTGTGTTTGTTTCTCAAAAAAAAAAAAAAAGAATGGGTAATTGTCTTACATTACTTAAGAGAGTGTGTTGTATGTAGTATAATTTGCCACACCCTCTTTTAAAAGTTACCATGACTTTTGAGTGGAGTTATGGTGTGTCTTTGTGTTAGAACTTTTTTCTCTCTCCACTCTGTGTGTGTGTGTGTGTTTGTTTGTTTCTCAAAAAAAAAAAAAAAAAAAGGTCCAAATTAACTATCCCTGGTTAAGCTCAAATTATTTATTAGAGTAACACTATAGTCACAAACTATTTTACAACATTTTTATAAAATGTTGATGTGACCAACCTCTTATTAATTTTCATCTAAACCCTACTATTAATATCACTTTTTTATTTACTAATAATCACTCGCCACATTAACAATTTGTAAAATAGTTTATATGTTTAGTATTATTCTTATTCATAAACAAGTCGGTTACTTTATAACCATATATATGAGTACTAACCAAATCTATTTCAGCCCAAGATAAAAAATAGTTGCCCTGGGAACAATACTTTTCCTTAAAAAATAAAGAACAATACTTTTTAAATTTGAAAAGACAATATGCAGAAGCAAGCCTGTTTACTTCTTCTTCTTCACTTCTTTTTTTTTTTTTTTTTTTGGGAGTAAGCCTATTTACTTGGTAGAATTTTTTGGCAGCCTATTTACTATAATTAAGCAAATGACTCAAACATTACTTGCCTGGGATACTCTATAGCAACCATACTAAAAGAGGTGTGTGAGGCTCCTTTTTGGATGGATGGTGACCAGGCCCAAGCTGAAGCAAGAATCCTAGGCTTTTGAGTTGTAGTTTAAAGGGACTGGGCTTAGTTCACTGCGGCTAAATGGGCTGTTTACAAACCAAGTGATGCACAAAGCAAGAATCCTACAATACGTGCATACTAGCAAGCGAGAATATATGTATTGAACAACAAGAAACAGTAAAGGGACAATGTAATAAAGAGAGACAAAATAAATGTTAAGGATCCTTAAAACATTGTGAAATATTTCATTACTTTCGTTAGTTGTAATTTACAATGTGCTCACTAAGACGTGTTACAAGGTCCAAATAAGCTCAAAAATTACAAAATTAGATGACTATCTAAGCCTTTAAGACTTGCAAGATTTGAATCCCTTTGAATCCAAATATGTTCTATAGTAGCTGTTTCGGGATACCGGGTGATATTCCTCTTTCTTTTACTACTTTTCTTGTGTTTTTGACAAAGTTTTCTTAATGATTATGTTTTGATTTGCTCTTACTGAATGCCCCTCCAATGTTGGCTGCTTCTTTCTTTTATAGTGTTACTCTAGGGTTCCGGGGTACCATTGATTCTCCTCCTCTACTCCCCTGGGTACCAGAGCCCACATTGTGCCAACCATTCTGATGACTGGTCCTTTCCTTGTTTCTCATAGTTTTCTTCTTTTGGTGTTATTTCCCTAAAAGCTTCTTGCTGACTTTCCATTCCAAGATGTACTTAGAGGGCTGACCTCCAATCTCTCTTCCTTCAAGACTTTTAAACCTTACCTTTTCAAACTCAAATTTTTGGTTGTCCTTCCTTTTGTCATTTTTCCCAGGTGAGCCAAATTCATTCCTGCCAGATTGAAGGTTTTCTCGGCTACTTCTCTTTATAGTTCTTCTTTTTGGGTTGCCCGAGGTACCAACCCCCTTGTTCATGAATTGTTACTTTCCAAGCCTTCTAGTTCTTTTCTGCATCATAGGGTGATTGAGAAGGACACATCTATTGTTCATTTCTTGTGTTTCTAGGTACTCTTTTTGAATTGCCTCAATCTCCTCCTAACTATGGTGCATGCCTCAAGGATCCCGAGCCCCTAGCAGCCTCTGGGTATCCCGACCCAGTTCTTTCATTGGACTCCCTTTGATTTTCTGATTCTAGATAGGCTGGGCTTTTTTCTTTCCTCCCTTCGTTTCATGGGCCCTAAGGCCTATCCTTTCATGGGTTTTGGGCTTCAAATATTTTGGGATTTACCATCCTTTTCCCTCATGGTGAACTCAACCCCTTTAAAATTACTTTCTATGGGGTTGGCCCATTGTGCCTTTTTTGGGCCTTGGTGTTATGATTTTTTAGACCTTAACAAGGTGCAAGTTACAACCATCTATAACAATTGCACCTAAAAAATGAAAGAAACTATAATGTTTTTTGACAATGAAGTCTGTTATAAGACATTTTACAGCCAGTCTCTAAGCTGTTTCAGAGATTAAAGGAAATGCTCTAAGCTTTATAAGTGCAAGGGTCTTGTCAAATCTGAATCAACTCAGAGTTTTATTTTCTTAATGAAGAGAACAATTAGGGCTTAATAGTACAGCTGCCATAAAATCGTAAATCTCAGAAGAAAATAAATTTTAAAAGCTGATTGACCGAATAATATATCCAAGAATAAACTCTAATACCAACTATAATAAGGTAGCGTTCCTTAAAGTAAGATTTGTTGGCTAAAAGAGCATTTTTTAATAACTATCTGATAATTTGCAGAGTTGAACCATGTAAAACCAATTATAAGAGCATTGTTTAATAACTAGGTATCCACGACTTGATACTTCAAAGTCAAAATCTATAGCCAATAACTATCTAATACCAACTATAATCAACTATTATTGAAAGCAAATCTCTTAGTAAAATTAATAAATAAATAAAAAGATTTTGCAAGGTGTTTGATAAAGTTTCCTTGGTGGCTTAAACTATCTGGCACTTCTATATAATTCCTTCACAGAGATCAAACAACATAACAACAAGAAACTTCACCCATTATTAGCAAAATTTATAGTTATGTATATAAAATTGAAACCCATCCTGTACATAGATAAACTATGCCCGAAAATTGCAATTTTTTTCTCAAAATCAATTTCTATAAAACAAATGTTGATGTAGGCATCTTGCTTATGATATTTGTGACTCCTAGTATGTACGTAAAGCTCTTCATATCTTCGCAAAGTAGCATTTAAACATGGAGTATAGAACAGTTACCACTCCAAAGAGTCAGGGTAGGATAGGAAGCTCCACTTCATCAAAGGAAAAGAAACTGACCCGTCCACACTCTACATCGCAAAACCGCAAAGGAATGGCCCCACATTGCCTCTCAAGGAGTTCAATATCTGCTATGGATGGTAGATCACCCCTGCAAGAGAAGGCAAGCATAAAAGATTCAAAAACTTTTTGACCAGGATATGCATATCAATTAATAAGTTACAGATCTCTTTCAAAACAACTGGAGAGAACAAGTTTTGATGGATTAATGAAATGTAATTCCAATTTTTACTAATCTTCTTTAAGCAAAAATTACTTTTACTTTGGGGATTACGATTTAACACTTTTCAGAGATTATATGGGTCTATCTTTGCAGAATGCCAATTTCCACTTAAAATTTAAATATGATTGTAAACTGAGTAATCTCTATATATTAAAAGGATTCAAAAAGTTAATTATTATCTTTTTAATTTCCAAAAATACCCATAATTTAATTAATTTATCCTTATTCTTAAAATTAAAAAAAAAAAAGGTTAAAACTGTAAATCGACAAAAATTAAAAACAAAAAACCTAGCCTATGTTCTATAAAACTTCTTACTACCACATGTTCCTTTAAAAAAATTTATTAAAAAAAAAAAAAAAAACTACCTCATGCTCTCTCTCTCTCTCTCTCTCTCTCTCTCTCTCTCTCTCTCTCTCTCTCTCTCTCTCTCTCTCTCTCTATATATATATATATATATATATATGTTAGGTTCTAAGACTTTAGATTTAAATGTATTAGAATTTCAATCTGTAATGTTGGCAAACCATGATCAAAACGTTTAGTCTTGTTTTAGACTTGCTCAAAGTATGTTTAAGTGTAAAGTTGGAATCAAGTGTGTTGCAGGATTTACTGTGTAAATCTGCCTAGCACGATCGATCAAAACTCATGTAGATTGTTTTTTTGCAAAAAAATTTCCAACTCAACCTAAACCCGTTTGACGTATAGATTAATGTTGAGAGCTTGGTGATCAATTCAGTTGCAGTTTTAAGATCTTAAAGATACATAAACGGGAGTGCTTGTACTTGCTGTGAATCTAAGAAAGAAGTAGTCCATGGACTTGGAGCTGTCACGTAGTCGCGGTAATAAGTTTCCTACTCGAGGTAGCAATAGGATGTTAGTGGTTTAAGTCGCTATTGTGTAAACTTCAATTCTTTCATAATGGATTTGTTTTACCTTGAAGATAGCTAGGTTGAATCCTCCACAGGTTTCTTATCGGTTTGGTTTTCCTAGGTTATCATATCATTGTGTTATTTATTTTTCACACTTTACAATTGTTAGGACATATGTGTTTTCACTTGCTAAGAACATATGTCACTTATTTATGTAAATTGGCTAAATTCTTTGACAAAACGCACTCTACTTGTAATTGGGTAGTTCTAGGTGTTTTTAATACTTCAAGAAATAAGGTTTCAAGGTCAAGTGTTGAAGTCATCAAGTCTTTCCAAGAAAAAGCAAGCTGAAGTGCAAATTCATTAAAGCTCGACACCTGCTTGATAGCTAGCTTGACACCTGCTATCTGTCGAGATTTATAATTTCAGATTTTCTGATCTGATTTTCTTGGGATCCGTGAATATGCTTTTGGGCCTTCTTTTCTCCAAACTCTAAACATATAAAAGGATTGTTTTAAGAGCCGCCAAGTTGCACACAAGTTGCAAAGGCATTGAGTAATCTCTGTTCAAGCAAATTGTGATCAAAGATGAAGTTCTTGATCTAGTTCATCTTCTCTAAAGAAGTTGCTATGTATTTGCACCAAATGGTTTTGTGACCAAGCATCTTTCTGATCTTCATCGTGTAGGATGAACTGAAGAACTTTGCAGCCAACCTCTCTTCCTTAAGTTGGTGTTTTGAAGTTGCGTACTAGGATCCGCGCATTGGTTAGTCACGTACTTGGGAGCTGTGCATCAAAAGTGAAAATTGTCACTACAGATTAAGTTCAATTGGATATTGGGGTAAGGCTTCAACTGTAGGTTGGTAAGGTACTTAAGATTCCTTTACTTGTAACTGCTTGATTTGATAGTAGTGGAGTTTCAGGAGTGGTGACCTGAAAATTACCCGGTGGGGTTTTTGTCACGAGATTTTCCCCATTCATAAACAAATCACCATGTCTTTTAATTTCCGCTGCATATTTAGTTTTTGGTGATTATTTGTGCTTCCATGCAGTTGCATGATAAATTGATTAATTAATAACTTGGCTAAGTAATTAATTGGCTTAATCACAAGGGGTCATTCAGATTGTGATCTATCAACAATGATATGATATATTTGTGTTAACCTAGATTTGATAATTTGACTAATCACTTGGATAATTAACTAGGTTAATCTGGTTGTGTTTTAAGGGATCTAAAAACAACAAGTGGTATCAGAGCGAGTTAGCTCTAGTGTTTAGATCTTTTGATCTAAGAGCTGATCCTTGACTCCTGTTGTCATGGATTCTTGGAAGTTCCTTTTGCTTATGTTCCATCTTGTCTACTTTTGGTTTGTATCTTTTGTTGCTTTTGTTAAGTATTTCCTTAAGCATCTTAGTATAATTACATGTGATGATAATTATGTGTGTTATACTGTTTAACCACCTTAAAGGCACGTGATTCTTGTATTTGGTATTTGGATAGTGGTTGTTCCAGGCATATGACAGGAAATAAAGCCTTATTCAAGAAACTCTTTGAAGGAAAGATTGGGACAATCACATTTGGAGATGGAAGCAAATCTGTGATCAGAGGCATTGGTACTGTGGACATTCCAGGGTTGCCAGTTTTTGAAGATGTCTGGTATGTTGATAGGTTGAAAGCTAACTTACTCAGCATTAGTCAGATTTGTGACAATGGACTAAATGTTCTCTTTACTAAGTATGAATGTGAGATACTTAATGGAGGAGGTGATTGTATGTGTATAGGTGTAAGGACAGCTAACAACTACTATGGTATAACACCAAGTATAAGCAACAAGTGTTTTAGTGCAAAGATCAATCAAGTAGACTTATGGCATCAACGATTGGGACATGCAAGTCACAAGCAATTAGAGAAGATTTCTAAGTATGATGTAGTTATTGGTTTGTCCAAGTTTGAGAAGATAGAAAAGTGTATCCGTGGACCATTTTAAATGGGTAAACAAGTGAAGTCCAAGCATTTGTTTGTAATTGAAGTTCAAGCTTCCATACCTCTTAAGTTGTTGCACATTGATCTCATGGGTCTTGCCAGAGTTTAGAGTTTAGGTGGAAAAAAGTATATTCTAGTTGTTGTGGATGATTTTACTAGATATACTTAGGTTGTGCTTTTGAGAGATAAAGCTGAGGATCCTTAAAGATGATACACTTGTGCAAGAAATTACAAGTGAGAAAGGTATTGTGATAGGCAGAATTAGGAGTGATCATAGAAGAGAATTTGAAAACATAAAGTTGGCTATCTTCTACAATGATCAAGGCACACATCAAAAGTTCTCTTCACCCAAGACAACACAAAAAAATGGAATAGCGGAACGAAAGAATAGGGTTGTTCAAGAGATGGCTCGTGTCATGTTAAATAACAAAAAGTTGCTTACCCAAATCCTTCTGGGGAGAAGCTGTTAACACTGCTTGCCATACACCCAATCGGGTATATTTCAGACCAGATTCCAAGAAAACTCCTTATGAACTATGGAGATGAAAGAAGTCTGTTGTCAAATACTTCCGGATATTTTGGCAGTGACTATTATATTCTGCGTGATAGGGAGAACTTAGAAAAGTTTGATGCAAAAGAGCGATAAAAGATACTTTTTGGGATACTCCTTCACTAGTAGAGCTTACGAAGAATACAACCTGAAAACTAAAACAGTCATGGAGTCTTCAAATGTGGTGATCAATGATGAATTGTGTTTCAGAAACTCATTCAAAAACATCTCTAGTTCNAAGTTCCTTTTGCTTATGTTCCATCTTGTCTACTTTTGGTTTGTATCTTTTGTTGCTTTTGTTAAGTATTTCCTTAAGCATCTTAGTATAATTACATGTGATGATAATTATGTGTGTTATACTGTTTAACCACCTTAAAGGCACGTGATTCTTGTATTTGGTATTTGGATAGTGGTTGTTCCAGGCATATGACAGGAAATAAAGCCTTATTCAAGAAACTCTTTGAAGGAAAGATTGGGACAATCACATTTGGAGATGGAAGCAAATCTGTGATCAGAGGCATTGGTACTGTGGACATTCCAGGGTTGCCAGTTTTTGAAGATGTCTGGTATGTTGATAGGTTGAAAGCTAACTTACTCAGCATTAGTCAGATTTGTGACAATGGACTAAATGTTCTCTTTACTAAGTATGAATGTGAGATACTTAATGGAGGAGGTGATTGTATGTGTATAGGTGTAAGGACAGCTAACAACTACTATGGTATAACACCAAGTATAAGCAACAAGTGTTTTAGTGCAAAGATCAATCAAGTAGACTTATGGCATCAACGATTGGGACATGCAAGTCACAAGCAATTAGAGAAGATTTCTAAGTATGATGTAGTTATTGGTTTGTCCAAGTTTGAGAAGATAGAAAAGTGTATCCGTGGACCATTTTAAATGGGTAAACAAGTGAAGTCCAAGCATTTGTTTGTAATTGAAGTTCAAGCTTCCATACCTCTTAAGTTGTTGCACATTGATCTCATGGGTCTTGCCAGAGTTTAGAGTTTAGGTGGAAAAAAGTATATTCTAGTTGTTGTGGATGATTTTACTAGATATACTTAGGTTGTGCTTTTGAGAGATAAAGCTGAGGATCCTTAAAAGATGATACACTTGTGCAAGAAATTACAAGTTGAGAAAGGTATTGTGATAGGCAGAATTAGGAGTGATCATAGAAGAGAATTTGAAAACATAAAGTTGGCTATCTTCTACAATGATCAAGGCACACATCAAAAGTTCTCTTCACCCAAGACAACACAAAAAAATGGAATAGCGGAACGAAAGAATAGGGTTGTTCAAGAGATGGCTCGTGTCATGTTAAATAACAAAAAGTTGCTTACCCAAATCCTTCTGGGGAGAAGCTGTTAACACTGCTTGCCATACACCCAATCGGGTATATTTCAGACCAGATTCCAAGAAAACTCCTTATGAACTATGGAGATGAAAGAAGTCTGTTGTCAAATACTTCCGGATATTTGGCAGTGACTATTATATTCTGCGTGATAGGGAGAACTTAGAAAAGTTTGATGCAAAGAGCGATAAAAGATACTTTTTGGGATACTCCTTCACTAGTAGAGCTTACGAAGAATACAACCTGAAAACTAAAACAGTCATGGAGTCTTCAAATGTGGTGATCAATGATGAATTGTGTTCAGAAACTCATTCAAAAAACACTCCTCTAGTTCAAGAAAAGACTGTGGAAGTTGATGACCCTATTCCTGATGATTATATTGGGAAGCATAGTAATGAAGAGTTACTGTTGTTGAATGATATTGTTTCAGTACCATCAAGTCCAGAACCATCTATACCAGTTCATGAAACTCAACAAGAACAAGGTGAGCCTAGTCTTTCATCAGAACAAAAAGGTACCTCCACATCTCTGGTCAAAGGTCCGTCTTCTAGAGTAAAGTTAAATCATCCTATCACAAACATATTGGGAAGTTTGAATTATAACATGAGATTGAGATCCAAAGCCTTGAATGTTATTACCCACTCATGCTATCTATCCCAATTTGAACCAAAAAAGGTGGGTGAGGCACTTCAAGATACTGATTGGGTTAATTCCATGCATAAATAACTTCATCAATTTGTTCGAAATGATGTGTGAGAATTAGTTCCTAGACCAAAGGGAGTAAATGTGATTGGAACTAAATGGATTTTTAAGAACAAGTCAAATGAACATGGTATAGTCATTAGAAATAAATCAAGACTTGTTGCTCAAGGTTACACACAAGTGGAAGGGATTGATTTTGATGAGACTTTTGCACCGGTAACAAAACTGGAATCCATTAGGATACTTTTGGCCATAGCTAGTCATCTAAATTTCAAGTTGTATCAAATGGATGTCAAGAGTGCTTTCTTGAATGGAATGTTGCAAGAAAAGGTATATCTTGAACAACCAAAGGTTTTTGCTGATCCTCACAAACTGGATGATGTCTACAAGTTAAAGAAAGCCCTCTATGGTTTGAAACAAGCTTCTAGGGCATGGTATGATAGGTTAACCGCATATCTCATTAAGCATGGATTCAAAAGAGGATTTGCAGATACTACTCTCTTCATACGAAGGATAAGAATTATTTTGTAGTAGCTCAAATTTATGTTGATGATATTGTTTTTGGTGCTACTAATGACTCTCTTGCTCAATCTTTTACAGATGAGATGAAGAATATGTTTGAAATGAGTATGGTTGGTGAACTAACTTATTTCTTGGGATTGCAAGTAAAGCAAACAGATTCAGGAATTTACATCAACCAAGCAATTTATGCCAAAAATCTGGTCAAGAGATTTGGACTCAACAAGGCTGCACATGCTAGAACACCAATGGTTGCTAATGCAAAGCTAACCAATGATCCCTTAGGTGAGTCTATTGATGTTACACTATATAGAAGTATGATTGATTGCCTTTTGTATTTAACTGCAAGTCATCTTGATATTGTTTTTAGTATTGGTGTTTGCTCTAGATTTCAATCTAATTCTAAAGTTTCACATTTGAATGTTGTTAAAAGAATCATAAAATATGTTAGTGAAACTTGTGATTATAGTTTGTTCTATAGCAAAGAGTCAAATTTGTCTCTTGCAGGTTTTTCTGATTCAAATTATGCTGACAATGCCGATGATAGAAAAAGCACCACTAGTGGGTGTTTTTATGTAGGAGCTAATCTTGTTGCTTGAATGAGTAAAAAGCAAAATTCTGTCTCTATATCTATTGTAGAAGCAAAATATCACTGCTGGAAGTTGTTGTTCACAACTTCTTTGGATGAAAAAGCTTTTAAGTGATTATGGGATAACACAAAACACCATGGTTGTTTACTATGATAATTCCAGTGCTATTGATATCTTTAAGAACCCTATTCAACACTCTAAGACTAAACATATAGAGATTAGATATCACTTTATTAGGGATCTTATTGAAAGAAAGATTGGAGTTCTTGAGTATATCCCTACTGAATGTCAGAATGCTGACATCTTCACCAAACCTCTTGATAGAAGTAAGTTTCAGACACTTCGTCAAGTAATTGGTGTTATTCAATGTCCCATCATCTTTGGCATTCATGGTTTTTGTGCTTCATCGCTCTACTCTTTGTGACCTTTGTTCTTTGTTGTTTTTGTTTTCTTTGCTTTTCTAGGATTTGCATTGCATAACATTCATGCATTTCATTCTAAGTTATTTTTGTTATTCTTTTCAAAAATAAATAAATAAATAAATAAAGAGAAAAGAAAAAAGGGAAGCAAAATGTGTTTTGCATTATTTCTTAGATTTGAAATCAAGGTTAAACAATTTATCTTTACATAACATATTTATGTACCTTGCTTAGTTGGATGAGCTTATTTTATTGCACTTTACTAGTTTGAGTTTTGTAGTGCATGTTGTGTGGAAAGATGTTTATAGTTGTTGATCACATGATCTTGATCTTGAAGTCACATGTCTTTGATTTTGGACTTGATCTTATTGAGAAAGGCATAAATAACCATCTTACCATTGTCTACTAGCCAATCATGAACACCTTAGTACATATCGTAAGATTTTGTGCTCGAGAAAGTATAGCACATGCACACAAAAAAAGAAAAACATAAGGTGTAGCCTTAGTTTAAATGCTAAAATTGGTGTGTACATTATTAGACTATAATTAAATTAATCAAATAAAATTGGTGTGTACATTATCCTGGCTATTATTAATAAGTTTCTGATCAAATAAAATTGATATGTACATTATGAGGCAAATCAAGAAACTTACAAGATTTCAAACTTTTATTTTAGGAGATGTGGGAGTTATATGATGTAACTCTTTAGGTGATAATCTCTCTCAAATTTTTGTGATAAATTTTGTAGAAATTGTGCTTGATTACTATTCACATATCGCTTTACATATATCTCAAGTGTTTGCTAGTTGCACACACTATACAAGTTACTCTTTGCTAAACTTTGTGCATGTTATTGTGTATGATTTTGTTATAGCCATCCAAGATTGAAACTTCCTTGAGTTTAATGCAAAATGTGTTTGAAGTTTGAAAATTTAAGGAAAATTGATTGAAAATATTATTTTTAGGAGATCTGGGTTCATTACAAGTGTTTTTGAAAAGCATTTCATCTCATACTCGTGTGTTTTATTTATAAAATACTATGCTTTGAGGAGTTTCTGCATTAAATTGCTCTGTTTTTCAAAAAATTGACTTTTTCAGATTTTCAATCGATCGAACCTGTTTCTTGACCGATCAAAATTGCGATTAAAATTTTGGTTTGAATCTGTCTGTTTCGATTGCTGCTCGATTGCTTCTGGATCAATCGATTGTAATTTTCAATCGATTGAATCTAATTTTCGATCAATTGAAAATTGCATAAAGAATTTTTTAAAACTCTGTGTTTTCACGTGTTCTATCAATTTCAAACTTGTTTCAAAACACTTTCTCTCTCCATTCGATCGGTTTAAGATTCAAAGCAAGATTTTTGTCATTTTTCCTCAAATTTCTTCAAGGGTTTTTGTCTTTAAGGCCGATAAAACCTTTATACCCCTCATATTTCATTTATTTTCATGTTTTCATGCATCATGCATTTGGGGAAAATTTCGAACTTATGAAAATTTGGGGATTTTGATGTTTTCAAACTTTTTTGTGGAAATTGATCAATGGATTTTTGTTGTGGGATGATATACAACTATTCTTTGTGAATTAATTTGATCAATTTGTTGATTTGGGAAAAATTGGAAATTCTAGGGCTTGAAACTATCTGATTTGAGGATTTTGTTCAATTGAGCTTAAATTGATGAAATTGGCCTGTTAGATTGATTGATTTGGTCATTATAATCTGTTATCTACCTTGTGTAATGATCAATTGGTCAATTTGTTGAGTTTTGTGAAAATGGGCTTTTCAAAATTTGGGGTTTTTGATATAAACTCTATACTCAAGCCAATTTTGTGATTTTAAAGTGCAATTGAACTTATTCTCACCGCATTAGAGCACGCATCATATAGATTGTTATTTTCTATATATTTTTGTGCTAACTTGCAGTATGCCCTTGGTTTTTTTTTTTTTTTTTTTTCTCTCTCTCTTTCTTTGTGTCTATCCTTTTGATCCTTAGCATCATGGTTAGGACTCGAGCTCATAGGACCTCCACCTCTACTTCTTCTCCCAACTTTGATAGTGAGAGTTCCTTAGTGAGAAAAACTAGGAATCTTATGAAAAGTTGAACATTCATAGGAATGTATAGGCTGAGAGGAAGGTCGTTTTAGATGAGTTAGATGGTGAGATTTAGAAAAACTTTGAGTGTAGGAGTTGGCTTCCTTTCTTGGACATTTCACATCCCCTTCCGACTGCCTTGATCAAAGAGTTCTACTCGAACCTCTCGGTCCACTCTTATGATTTCAACACCCATGTAAAGAGTTGGATACGAGGTGAAGAGTACGCCACTACTCTGTCGGTAGTGGCTGATGCTCTTGGGATGCCACTGGTCCAGCATCCTATATATCCTTACAATGAGTTTCCACCGCTTGATGACATTATGTCATTTATTACTGGTACTTCTATCCAATGGAGTTCTGATCCTCGGATCACCTCTCAAGAGTTGACCAAGATTCATTATCTCTTTTTCCAGATTTCTAGTCATTCCATTTGGCCTATCTCTCACCTGCATACTCTTCCTTTGGAGAGATGTGCATTTTTGTATGCCCTTGTCACAGATGCTCCTATAAGCTTTCCTCATCTTTTCATTCGTTCTTTGATTGAGGTTCATAGGAGTAGTTCTACTGCTCATGCTCTTTTCTTTCTTGTTTTCATTCATAGGATTTTGTTACATTTAGGATTAAATCAATTTTCGGCGTCTGAGCTCGTTCATATCATAGCTCCCATAGGTGACACCTTTCTTTGGCAGAGGGCTACTCAGATGCGAGCTAGCTTTAAGCGCCCTAGAGTCGATTCTTCCTCTTCTGGTGCACCTCCTTCTCCTCCTTCTTCTTCAGGTGATCCGGTTGCTGATGCGTATGTTGATCCGACTGCTATTGCTGCTGCTCCTCCACCTTCTACTTCGGATGTTTCCAGCATTCATCATGATTTGGACACTATCATAACCGTTCAGCTGGCCTATGGTCAGTTGTTAGTGGACGTGCTTACCGAGCTTCAAGGTTTGAGAGCATATTTGGCTAGTTTTAGACGGTCACCTCTGCCACCTCCTTTTAATGATGAGTGATTGCCTTTTGGTAATTCGTCGCAAAAAGGAGAAGTACATATGGATAGGAGATTTTGTTGATAGGGGGAGATTTTTGTTGTTTTGGAGCTGTGGAGCTTTAGATTGTATCTAGGTGCTTCATCATGTATTTATATTTTTTGGCTCATGATGTATTTTGTTTCATTTGGGTTGTTTATGATAGGAAGAGATACTGTGATGTGTTTATTTTTGTTTTTTGCTTCACATTGTGCTACATTGATTATTGATTTATATTTATGAGGTTATTCATAATATATGTCTTGTAGTTTATGTTATATGAAATCAAGAATTTATTTTATTTTACTTGTATTTTCCACACATGCGTTTATGTGTTTGTTAAGTGTAACAGGGATATACAGGTTTATTCAGTCATGCTATTGTCTACACTTACAACTGATAAATAGTAGTTAGGTTGAATTTGTTTTGTTGGGCAATGTTTTTGTAATGGGCTGTTTTTTGTAAACTTTGAGCATTTTGTTTAGTTTGTGTTTTGTCACGAATTGCCAAAGAGGGAGTTTATTTGGTTCTAAGACTTTAAGTTTAAATGTATTAGAATTTCAATTTGTAATGTTGGAAAACTATGATCAAAATGTTTAGTCTTGTTTTAGACTTACTCAAAGTATATATAAGTGTAAATTTGGAATCGAGTGTATTGTAGGATTTACTGTGTAAATCTATCTGGCTCAATCGATCGAAACTCGTGTAGATTATTTTTTTGCAAAGTTTTTCCAACTCAGCCCAAGCCTGTTTGACATGTAGAGTTTTATATTTTGCCTTAAGTATAAAAGAGAAAACCCTAGCCACATTTTAAGGTTTCTCTTTAGGCTGTGTGTGAATCTCTTGTGAGATTCAGAGGTGTTTGCCTTCATACACATTTAGGGTTATCAAGATCTAGATTGATGTTGAAAGCTTGGTGATCAATCCAATTGCAGTTTCAAGAGCTTAAAGATACATAAGCGGGAGTGCTTGTACTTGCTGTGAATCCAAGAAATTAGTCCACGGACTCGAAACTGTCACGTGGTCGCAGTAGTAAGTTTTTGATAATGCCTTAAAATGTATACTTGTTATATATTTATGTGAACGTTATCTCCTTATTACTATGCTTAATTTGTATAATTAAGCCATAATTTGCATTAGTCCCTATTATTTATCTTTACATAATTTCTTGAATAAGATACCATTCATTATGTGTAATTTTCTACTTTCGGAAAATCATGTGAGAAAGATGAGTTTACAAGAATTTGTACGAGAATGGAGGCCAAACTAGAATTAAAGTGGAGCTAAAGGACCATGCTTAAATGTCAAAAGAGGTGCAGCTGAAGTGCTTGGATCATCTACCATGATTGGAAGCTTCAAATAAGGAAAGAAATCAAAGAGGAAGAATCTAAAAAGAAAAAATCTGATTTGAGCACTGATTAGTATTTTGAGTATATCTCTCTCCTCAAAAATTGAATTGATACAAGATTGGATGGGTTGGAACCATGACTTAAATATCTACAACTTTTAAGTTTTGAGTTTTTCGAAATTATCAATTTTTGAAGGCCGAAATTAACTCACAAGTTACTGCTGTAAACCTGGACGGAAATTAAAATAGTATAAGCTTTATTTTCTTTGGACACTTAGACATTAGGGTTTTGGAAGGGAGGCTGGTAGAATTTTTGCAATTAAATGTTTTCAGCAAAAGATAATCTGAAAAAGAAAGTGGTTTAACCTATGAAGTTCTTTAATATAAGTTCTTTAATATAAAATCACATTTCTAATGATAATAATATAAATAACAATTTGCAATCAACCACAAATAGAGAAGGTTACTCATTCTTAGGAGCTACCAAATACAATTACCTAGTTAAGCAGATCACAAAGCTTGGATCACCCGGAGAAGATTTTCTAAACTTGCTATTTGGGAGATAGACATCAAAAACTGGCCTTGCTTCATTAATGTGCATATTATTAAATGGTCCAACAATGGAACTCTCATCTTCTGATTCTAAGTCTACCACTTCACTGCTTTGTGGAGAGCATTGAAGAGAAACAGATTGACAGTTACTCTTAGCATCCTTAATAGACCAAGCAATGCCATGCTGCCCAACAATGTAACCAAGAGATTTCAAGTGCCTATAAACCTCAAATAGCACCCAAGAGCCTCCACTAACCTTTGCATATATATCATTTAATGAAAGACTTGTACCATTGTCATCCAAGAGAAGCAATGCGCCTATTTCCATCAAAAACCTACAAAAATAAGAAGTTACACTTCACAAATGATTCCATCTCAACATATAATGAAAAAGGACACAAATACATAGTTACTTCTTTTCAAAAACTTAAAAAGAAATATATTCATAAGAAAAATAACAATTGCTTTTATCGGTTACTTATCTAATACTACATTTCGCTTACAACACTATGTATAAATTTGCAAGTGTCGCTTAAAACTATGAATAAGGTTGAAGTTTGTTTCTCAAAAAAAAGGTTGAAGTTTCCGTTATTGAAAAGCATTGTTTGAAGTGTGTCTCTGATACCTCTTCGTCCTTCAACTTTTATACAAGGTAATCCATAATCTCCAACCGAATCACAGTATGAAATTTCAAACTAATTTGCTCAAAAAAAAAAAAAATTATTCAAAAGTCATATTTTTTGGGGACAACCGTAAGCCCAGCTCTGCTTTACAATATAGAATGTTTAATTAGCAAAGGATTCTTAGCAAAGGATTCTTCTGAAAATTAAGTGTCCCTCAAACAAAGATACCAAAATAAATAAGTTACAATAAAAGACACTATGAATATAGAACAACAAGATATTAAGGGGGTGTTTGGTAGAGTAGTTTGAAAATTGTTGTTTGTAATTTTTTGAAATACGTGTGGGTGAAAAAGTGTGTTGAAATGCGTGAAATGCTGTTTAAAAACTAAAAAATGTTGTTTGAAAACACAAACCAAACAGGCCCTAAAGCTCTAGACTTGTAAATACTGGGTTTCATATTATCACCAAAACAAATAATTAACTTATTTCTTAATCTATATACTTATATATATATATATATATATATAAAACCGAAACTTTTACGGTTCTCATAATTTTTTACATCAACACAATATTTATAATAAAAAAAAAAAAAAAACTTTTCTGAAACCCAAAAAATAAAAATAAAGGCAAAAAAAATCTTTTCCAAAACCCGATATATACAAAACCAGCCTTCTTTTTCCTCCAAAACGCAAACCACTGCCGTTCCTCTCTCTTCTCTATTTCTCTACACTCTCCTTCCCCAAAACCTAACACTGAAAATCAATCTCACCGCCATCCACAAATTGTCAGGCCTGAAATAGAAAGAAGGCATCACTGATCTTTCCATGGTGCTACTCACAAGGACCGATCTCCACCTTTGAGCGCTGACTACAGCCATCAAAACTGGGCAGATTGCATCAGACGGTTGAATTAGAACTTTGTTTCAGAAAATTAGGGTTCGTTTTCTTCTTCTATTTCTTATTTTTTTGAGATTTTCAATCAAAATTGCATAAAGTTGATATGTTTGACTATGTGCCTTATATTATTGTAATATATATTTGACTATGTGCTCCTAGGAATAGTTTTGACAGATTTGTTAATTATTGAGCTATGAGGAAGAATGGACTTCACAAGAATAGGCTTCCAATTATGATTGATTGGAATTTGGAATTCTCATGGGAGTTTAGTTTTCCAGAATAATAACACTATAGGTTCTCTTTTCTTTGCCTTTGCTTCACAGCAAAACTGAGGATAGGGTAATTGTGGAACTTTTATAATTCACATTGTGCAACTTTGTATACTTTCTAATTCAATGCTTTTTCTCACCATCTATTTCAATTTTTTATGTTCTTTTTTGGGTTAAGAATTATCATACTTGCTAAAATTCTTCACATATTTTATTTCATTACAGCAATCACTACAGTTGTCACAATCTCTGAGATTTTTGAAGAACAATGGACTGGCTACTGAGAAGAGTAAGAATCCCTTTGTCCCAATGCTGATAATCATTCCATGTACATGATAATAGTGATGATTTTTGTTTACGGAATTGAACAAAAGTTTTGACATCTACTGTTGGCATGAAAGACGAGAACAAGGGTTATGGCGTTCAAAAGGCCAAGGTGGTTTTTTCTTTTTCTTTGGGGGAAGAGGTGGTGTGCATTTGGGTATCTTGGTTCAGTTTGTTAAATTTGCTTTAAAAAATTATGATTATTTCTGATCTCTTTCTTTTTGGTTTTTGACTTTCTATTCCCCTGAATTCAGATTGAAATTGTGCTGGGGAAATCTGAGAAATTTGACTTTCTGATGACTACTGCTGTGACTGCTGCTATGACTCCTGCTATGACCACTGTATTAAGCTTTTGTTTTGAGAATCAAATGAAATACAATTTCTGCTCAGCCGCATAGTTTTATGTACATTTGATATATTTTTGTAATTAATTTCTCTTGGTTTGATACTTTTTTACTTTGTCTTTTAGACATATAATTGATCTTTATAGATTGATTTATATTTGTATGGAGGGCTGTCCCTTTGCTGAACTCTAATGCTAACAAGTGCTGGCATGAAACTTGAGAAAGGGGCCAAGTCTTCTTGCCAAAAACTATGTTTTGCTAATTTTGCTAATTTCATTTTCTCTATTGCTATGAGGTAGGAACGCAAAGTCGAGGTCTCCACAAGCAGCTGTAATACCTAATTCCATCTTCCAATGCGCAGTTTGGAAGTTAAAAATAGGTAAATTATAAAATGACATTTCTCCATATAGATGCATTTTTCATACCAAATATGTGCATCTATAGTGCCTTGTATTTAATGTTTTAAATATCTGGTGTGTGAATGTGTATTGTACTTATAGTATTTCAGAGCTACAACTACTAATACTACTCCTGCTACAGCTGTTGCTAGAATGCAACCAAGTGTGTTGTTCATAAATCACTGTTGTGTGGTACCCTTGCAACTTATTGAAGCATACAAATATATATGCATTATTTAATCACACATCCCTACATTGTGCAATGCTTGAATGAGTTTTTTAGAAGTTTTCTACTTTTATTTGTTATTGGCCAGAATTTGTGACTTCTTAAAAATAAATGGCAAATATAATAGGCACCCCCAAGATTTTTTCCCTTTTAACTCACACCCTTTTAATTTTCATTATTAAATACCCATCTTTTCACATATTATCTGCATCCTTATTTATTTATTTATTTAGGGTTATTTTTTAGTTTGGAAGACCACACAGATTTTGACTCTTTTTTTTCCCCTCTTGGATTTTTTTTTTTTTTTTGTTTGGAAGACTGCACAAATTTTGACAACACTACCAAGCCACAAAGCTTTTGCGAACTGCACTCAGGCATGCCTTTAGTTTTGGTTTGGCATAAACTTGAAACAAATGCCATAAATATCTAGATTTGTGGCTTTTGTATTCTTAATGTTTGAATAAAACCATATAGTACAATTTAAACATGTTTCACAAAAAAAATAATACCTTTTTGTGTGTGAATAATATATTTTGTTATTTATTTCTGAATTTCATGATGAAAACCAATGGAATACTTATTTTCATGAAGATGACATATTGAACTTTTTTAATAATTCAATAGTTGGGGTGGGGTTATTATGAAATTTATTGACATTAAGAGTGTTTGGTTATACATTGTAAATCTTTGATGAATTGGTATAATTTGGTGTTATACTTGATACTAATTTGGTGAAAAATTAAGTAGCTTGAAGAATTTGAGAAAAGAGAAGAGCCTAAGAAAGGGAGAAATAGATTCTTGAAAAGTATTGGATAAAGCTTGAAGATTTAAGCAAAATTGTATATTTATTCTATTTACTGGTTCTTTTGTAATACTTATTAAACCAAATGTAAGAGCACATTATGATTATTGTAATATATTACTTCATAATATTTGTATTTATCTCATTTTTAATGATTTTATGTGTAATATTTTGATAGTTTCATCATAATTACATGTTTCATCTTATATTATAGCCAATTTAGCTTTCAATAATTGAAATTAGAGAAATGTTTAAACCTGAACATGTTAACATTTGATTTAAAACAATCTCATGCATCGCACGGGTTAGCGACTAGTTCCTTAGAAAGAAAAACCAAAAAACCATAAGAGATCAAAAAAAAAAAAAAAAAAAAAATCACAAAAAAAATGTCATTTCACATACAAAGTTTCCTCAATTGAGTAATAAATCTTGCTGCTACGAACTTCTCCCATTGTCCTCCACAGTTTACCCTTGTTTTCTACAACCTCAGCCATTCCGATTTCGTTAATCCGATGAGCCCTGGATTTATCTTTCCTGAAAATTGTAGCCATAACCCAAAGTTAAACCCGCAGGGTGGGGGAATATTTATAATATCATAAAGAATCAATTTTATGAAAAATTCTATACCTAAACTGTAATTTGGATATAAACCCAGATGTAAAATGGAGTTCCTCATCATCCTCGTATTTTGTATCTTGGAAATAGGCCTCAGTATCACTTGATCCTCCCGAAGAATTTTCCCAATCCACAGCCTCCATTATGCCACTCATCCAAAAACAAAAAACAAAATAATAAAAAAATATTCACACCTATGTTAAGCCCATTTCATTACTTGAAAAAATGCATTTAAAAAACTGCAACAAAGAGTTCAGTTTCCTTAACAAACCTACTCGATCACCAAAACAAACCTTGGTACAGCCTCAAATCACTTTGAATGCCAACTGTTCAACTCCTTTCTTTTACTTGGTTGTTGGTAGTGGCTCTAGCTTCATCTGTTCCGGTCTAAGGAATGAATCCTGCAATTTGAAATATGTGAAAAAATTTAATACAAATCACATATGGTCAGCACAATTTACTTATCAAAAAAAAAAAAACACAACAAGTGGTCAGCTTCAAAAAAACACCACCTAGCATAAATAAAGTGGCAACAACTAATGAGCATGTAGACGTAGGTGAACTTCACAGGATAGAGATTTCAATTATGATGCAATGGGAATAAAATTTCAAGGTTTTTAAACATTTGTAAGGAGTCACAACAAATAATTACTGTTACGAGGAAATATAATATACTTATCTATCAAATGACACCTTCATCCTAAATTCATCTTTTTAGAATTCCCCAACCAAAATACAGCTAAGGAAATTCATTCTAACCTCTTCTGGTCCCCCAACTGAAAATTTTGAAAATGGTTGGGGAACACAGCTAAAGAAAAAAACTTGTATTACATATTTGTCCTATAAAAAAATGCATCAAAATACACTATTGGACCCTAAAGTTTAGTCTATGAGCAATGTTTGTCCCAAATGTTTAAAGTGACTGCTTTTAGTCCCTAAAAATCTCAAATCATTGATTTTAGTCCCAAACACACTTAAAGTGATCACCTTTAATCCCCTGGAGTGATGATGTCTCATTTTTTAGTTTGGTCACGTCATCTAAGGAGTAAAAGTGATCACTTTAAATTTAAAGGACTTAAATGTTCAGCTGAAACATATAACACCACATTAGCTAACCCAATGCATCTCATCAAATCACTAAGACATATAAATAGGTCACATAAAGAAGATAAATGAAAATGAAGCAAATCAAATTTTAAGCAGCAATGACAAGTTTCTTATCTTTTCCTAGTAAATTATCAGCAAACAGAGCCTATATAAAAAAACACCACCTAGCATAAATAAAGTGGCAACAACTAATGAGCATGTAGACGTAGGTGAACTTCACAGGATAGAGATTTCAATTATGATGCAATGGGAATAAAATTTCAAGGTTTTTAAACATTTGTAAGGAGTCACAACAAATAATTACTGTTACGAGGAAATACAATATACTTATCTATCAAATGACACCATCCTAAATTCATCTTTTTAGAATTCCCCAACCAAAATACAGCTAAGGAAATTCATTCTAACCTCTTCTGGTCCCCCAACTGAAAATTTTGAAAATGGTTGGGGAACATAGCTAAAGAAAAAAACTTCTATTACAAATTTGTCCTCTAAAAAAATGCATCAAAATACACTATTGGACTCTAAAGTTTAGTCTATGAGCAATGTTAGTCTCAAAAGTTTAAAGTGACTGTTTTTAGTCCCTAAAAATCTTAGAACCATTGATTTTAGTCCCAAACACACTTAAAGTGATCACCTTTAATCCCATGGAGTGATGATGTCTCATTTTTTAGTTTGGTCACGTCATCTAAGGAGTAAAAGTGATTACTTTAAATTTAAAGGACTTAAATGTTCAGCTGAAACATATAACACCACATTAGCTAACCCAATGCATCTCATCAAATCATTAAGACATATAAATAGGTCACATAAAGAAGATGAATGAAAATGAAGCAAATCAAATTTTAAGAAGCAATGACAAGTTTCTTATCTTTTCCTAGTAAATTATCAGCAAACAGAGCCTATAATTATCCCAAATAAAATTTTAATCGAAACTCCAAAAGTCAAACGACCCAACTGGAATGAAATTCAAAGAAAATAAGGGAAACCCAGAAAATGAAAGATCTGGGTCTCACTGAAAAGGCTAAAGGGGGAAATTATAACCAAAGGGAAAAAAAAAAATGGAAATCCAGTTGAGATTATGAAAATGTAACTTGCTAATTAGCAATTATGAAAGTTGAGATTTACATTAAGAGGCAAATATAAGTGAATTTTGCTAAGTTAGGAGATTGTTAAACTCATAGCTCATGTTGTTGCCAAATTTGCTGCTTCTTTTGAAGTTATTTTCTATTGTAATTATCTGCTCCTATCTTGGACGCTTGCAGGTTAGATTATACACTACCTTTTATTGTTAATAAAAGTTTCAGTTTATCAAAACATTCATGAGTCCAAATTGGGGATATTTGCAGCCTAGCATGCTGAGGAGAAACAATATAATTAGTTGACAAACTGTTGAAAGGATTTTGTAGAGTAGCATCTCGAGTTTTAGAAACTCGATTTGTAACTTAAGTTTTAAAAACTCAATTTATAACTCGAGTTCTATAAACTCAATTTATGCTGGTGTTGAGTGAAGAATTTGGAAGCACATCAGAAGCAAGAAGAATCTGGAAACAGAGCAAGAATCTAGTTTGAGATCCATCGAAGAACATCAGAAGCAAAACAGAGGAACATCCACCGAAAGAACAGGGGAAGAAGAAGAAATCCACCGAAGACGAAGAGCTAATCTAAAAAGAAAATGGTGAAACTCAAGTTTCTAAGACTCGAGTTCTACGTGGAATAGATCAGATCTTGCATCTTGAGTTTTAAAAACTCGAGTTCTAACATGGATCTCGAGTTTTAAAAAATCAAGATGCTTGTTTTCCAGTTTGTTTTGCAATAGGACAACTAACGATATTATTAGAAAATTAACGCTAAATGAAAAAAAAATTCGTTCAAATTCTCCTCACCCACCTGTAAATAAAATAAAATAATATATATATAATATATATATATATATATATATATATATATATATATAAATCTTTTTGAATAAAGAAAATGGGTAAATGATTTAGGGTAAGGTACGGGTCTAATATCCAGTTACACTGAACCCTTTAAAATGAAGGCATACATTTACTTTGTGCCAGTTTGGATTTTGAGTTTTGTTGCGTTGCGTTTCTCTACTCTGCGTTTTCTCCTTTTTTTTTTTTTTGGCCCGCAGTTGTTGGCTTTGGGGGACAAAAATTACTGTTTATGAACGGTGTGTGCACTGTTCATGCACTGTTTATATACTGTTCACATATTAAAAAATATTAAAAATGAGTCCCACGGTACTATTTATATATTTAAAAATTATTTTGCTACAGTGTTCTCAGCAATAATCAATTTTCAGCAACAATCAATTGAATCGAAACAACTCTTTAGGACACATATCACTATTGTGATGACCCCAGCCAACTCCTTGATTTTATAGATAATCCCCCAGGTGCAGATATTCTGATAGCTAGGAGTGGGTCTTAAAGTGTCCAGTTGCAATTCAACTATTATCAATTTCCCAGGTGCAGATATTCTTATAGCTAGTCTGTGACAATATGTGCTAAAGCCTCTTGGTGGGCCTTTGTCGGCAAAGCACAAAGTAAGCCGAATAGGGGCCTCTAGCTGGATCAGGAGTGGAATGTGAGAGCGGACTTTCAAGGTGGTGCATGAATCAGTGATTTGCTCCCTCCTCCTATCCCGGGTCCGTATTTTGTATCGAACTTAAGATCCTTCGGGTGGGTGCACCAGACATAATGGATGAGTCAGATTCCCCAGCAGATACCGGTGAAGACGATCCCCATGAATCAGTCCGAGATCCCTAGTGAACCTCTGGAATCGGCGTTTATTGGACCCGCCCCTCCCCTAAGTAAGTACCTTCAACTTCGTATCGTGCATTCAAGGAATTCTGCTACTCAAAAGTAAGGAAAGACACATTGGGTCATTCGCTCACTTCCTCACATGGCTCCCTCCCTCCGCTTTTAATTCCTTTATTTAGTTATCCTGCGCTATTCCTTTACTGGGGCAAGGAAGGAGAGAAAGCGACTCCCCGAGAGAGAGTAGCACCCGGTCTCATATGCAGACAGATCAGAGCTATGAACTATATTTGGAGATGAATTTAAGACCCACTCCTAGCACACCCATTAACCACCTATTTGTAGACGAATTAGTTGCGTGCACGCAAGTGTTATGGGCCTTACAGCTAATCAGCATATATAGACATTGGGGAATGGGGAGGGTGAGATTGATTGACTCGTTACTGTTATGATGATCGTACTTTGCACATTTTATGTGTCTTGTAATCAACTAAAAGTGTTATGGTTGATTAATGATTTTAATATGCTCACTGCATGTTTAATGCATCCAAAAGAAAATGGCATAAAATACCTCTTTTTTTCCAGGCAACCTGTTTTTTTGTTGAGTTTGTAGTACAACTTTCTTTTGTTGTAGACTTGGAGTTACTTTCCTAGCTTATATCGTATGGATCAGTTATCCACGTGAAATTAATAACATTATCGCATAACTTTCCCTTCTCCCCTTTGTTCCCAACCACAAAAACAAAGTTATCCACGTGAAATTAATGACATTATCGCATGACTATCTCTTCCCCTTTGTTCCCAACCATAAAAACAGTGTGATACGTTATAGACATAGCAAATGGGTGAGTTGGGTCGGGTTTGAGTCCGGTTAATCAGATTGCGAGTCCATTAGGTTAATTTGTATTTTTTACATTAATTTTTTTATATAAAGAAACATGTATTTGCTATTTGAAAAGGTAAATGTTACTGTAGGGACCCAGTTTGGATTGACCCTGAGTGATGGGTTTTCAGCCCAATAAGCCCAAACAATACATTTTTAGAGTATGGGTCCAAGAACTAGTACTGTTTTTCAGGAAGGGTTCTACTCATCAATCAATAAGGGATACTTTCGGTTCGCTCTCTGAGGAAAATTATCCTCGGCTCTCTTTCAATTGGTCTCTCTCTTCTTTTTCTTTTCCTCCTTTTCTTTTTTCTTTTTTGTCTCCTCCCCCCCCTGTTTTCTTCATTCCTATGTTATATACTCCGTTTTCCCCCTGTTTCCATCGTACACGTGTAGTTCTTATCCTGGGAGCTCCTTTCTGTCCCATCCAGTACCTACCGGAACCTTCAGCTTAGTGGCCATAAAGCTGCTTAGTTACTGTTCAGGTATCACCTCCACATTAATGCGGCCAGACTGTTAGCTGGAAAGCATTTAATGTGGAGGTGATGGCCTCAAAAGATATTTGCTACCTTCCCCGACGCCTCCTAAGCTATATCCAATTTCCAGTTCAGATACAACTTGGTGGGGTCTTTCCGCTAACATGAAGGTTACCTTGACCTCGGACTTTGGTGTCCTCGGACGTGTGTTATGCCGCTGTATATAATATCTACTCGTTTCTTTCATACCACCCATTTGATAAGAATAAAACTTTTTTAGGCTGTCCTCGGATACTACGTGTTCTCGGATTGGGCCTTTGGGCCCCGAGCCCATTTCTGAGGATTACTATACCTTTTTAACTAACAGGCCCCACAATAGCCCCTCAAAATCTCGCTTTTTGCCACCTCGGGAAAAAGGAGATTTTGATATCCAACCCTCATTTACTTCGTAGGTTTCCCCCGATTTCAGAATGTCTTTTTGTTTGCCCAAGGCACGCTCCTGACGCTTCGGCGTCATGGGCACGCCATTATTAAATGGTAACTGCTCTGTTGTCCCACACGTTCAACGACCTGATGCAAATCTAACGGTGGGGGATCCTTTGCATTTATGGGCGGGGTTTTTCCCGCTCCTACTTTCTGTGCTCTTGTAAAGTGCCTTTCAAATCAAATCTTTCTTCAGTTACAAATCACTCTCTCTCAGCACGTATTCATTGAATCTGTCTTTCTCTCATTACTCCACGCTCTCATAAATACCAAGAGTCCGTCCGAGGAGCTTGTTTTCCACACTTGTAAGTTTCCTTAACCCTCCCTAGTTTTCCATCTTCTGTATCAATTCGTTCTCTGCTATTGTTAGAAAATGGGTAGATTTAAGTATCTAGTTGATTCCGAGGAGCAAATGGAATCATTTAGGATTAAGTATAGGATTCCCTCAACAGTGGGTATGAGGTACGCTTCCTCCCAAACCTGGTCGCATGATAGAAAAACGGGGGAGGTAGTCATTCCCATGGTAGCTTTTGTCGAGGGAGGGATGACTATCCCAATGGGTAATTTGACGAGAAATTACCTTAGGTTTTTTACGTTATCTCCCACGCAGTGCGCCTCGAATATGTTCAGGGTGCTCGGGAGTATAGAGGCTTTAAACGCCTTATACAACTTAGGTTTGACACATCACGATGTGAATTGGGTATATAACCTCAATCATTTGAGGGATCAGGGATATTACCTTAAGTCGAGGTACCCTGCAGTAAGACTAATTCAGTGCCTCCCTACCTCAAACAAGGGTTTTAAAGATGATTTCCTTATTTTTTCCGGGGAGTGGCACGATGGTTCGCCTTGCCCAACTGAAGAGGGACAACCAGGGGGTTCCCAAGATATGCGTCCCTGATAAGTCAGAAAATTATTTTTTATTTTTTATTTATTATTTATTTTTATTTTATTTTATTTATTTTTTTTTGAAGCAGTTTTTATTCCTAATGGAATTTTCTTTTTATGTTTTAATTACTTTGCAGACAAACGCGCCACTAGGCGTCGTCTCAGGCTGATCAACAGGGAGAGCCTAGATAGAATTCTGCGGTCCGAGATATATGTGAATCCCTCCGACGGCCAATTACGAGCCGCACACTTAATACTCAAGTATAAGCCTGCGTCCACAGCCTTTCAGGCTCCCAAGTGCGTGATAAAGGCAAAAGATCCTCGGCTCCACCGTATCAGTGTAATCTTTGAGGGATTCATCGTTCCTGAGGGCGAACTTATTCCTGAAGGTGAGCCCTTTACTGAACCATTGTCGGAGGCTATTCTTTCTACCGGAGCTTCATCATCACGCTCCACTCCCCAAAAAGTGGGAGAAGAAGAAGAAGAAAAAGAAGCGAAGAAGAGAGACGAAGAGGAGAAGAAGAAGAAGAAGAAGAAGAAGAAGAAGAAGAAGAAGAAGAAGAAGAAGAAATCCCCGGAGGACTTGCGGAGTTGCCCGACTCTGCCGACGAACTTGAAGTTTTTGATCACCCCCAGTCTCCTGAAGCGACTTCTAAGAAGATGGTCATCCAAAGGAGAAGCCAGAGGAGCTTGAAAGAAGTAATTGAGGGTCAGTCTGGCAGGGTGGTGGAAAAGCAAATTCAGGTCCAAGCTCCGTCTCTTCCCCCTCCACCTCCTCAGTCATCCCAACCGACCGTGAATGAGCCCAGTGATCCGAAGAGGAGAAGAGAGCCGAAGGGCAAAGAAGTGATGGACGCTGGGCGGACTCCTACTACCATCGAGGGTGAGGACCAAAGAGCTGCTAAGCAGCAGAAAACAAGTCATGGAACACAGCGAGAGGTAGATAAAACAACCACTCGGTCCTCGGATCCCGAGGTCTGGCTCCCAACCCCTATGCTCGATAAAAGGCCTATAAAAGAGGATGCTTCAATTAGGGACTTCAGTGGCGGGCTTGGGTGCCGAGTTGCCTCAGCATTAGAAGAAACACTTCTTCTTCCTAAGGACATGGCTGAGCTGAGAGCGATTAAGAGGGACGAGGTTTTTCAAAACACCAAAAGATACTTGGGCATGGTACGATGCTACAACCGTTACATTATTCTTTTTATTTGACTATTATTGTATGTATAGATATATTTCTTATTGTTGCATATTTCTAATTCCCTTTTTCTCTAGGCCGTTCAAGCCACCTTCAGGCTGGAGGAGATAGCCAAATCCTATTATGATCAAATAGACGATGAGAAGAAGAAAAGGATATCAGCTGTACGCACTCTGAATGCTTCCGAGCAAAACATCGCGCAGCTAAAGAAGAAGTTAGCAGCCGAAGAGGAGGCTCGGAAAAGTGCTGATTCGGCCCTAAAGGGGTTCCAAAGACAGGCCGAGGACCAGGGGCGGCTTCTACGTGATGCCAACGCCCAGCTGGCAACCTCTAAGGAACAGGTGCTGACCCTGCAGAAACAGCTGGAAGAAGTCCAGAGGCTCAGAGATCAGGCTGAAAAAGCCAAAGCCGAGGCTGAAAGAGGAAAAGATGCCGCTGAGCAGCAGGGTTACAATATGGGAGTGGCCGAGACAGAGGATAATTTCCGAGCTGAGGTTCCCGTCGTGTGCCGAGAATACTGTGCCCGGACTTGGCAGGAAGCCCTCGACCGAGCTGGAGTTGAATCCTCTTCAGAGTTAAGGAAACCTGAAAACATTTACTTCCCCCAGCTATTCGGCCTCCACTCCCTCTACCGCAATAGGGGAGGTATCTGTTATTGTTGCTGAGCCTTCTGAGAAAGTTCAGACTCAGGCTCTCCCCCACTCAGTCAACAGGAACCATTATTAGCGCCTGGCAAAGAAAAGGACCCATCCTCGGCCAAAGAAATAGCAGGGCTCAAAGACGGAGCAGCCTCCCAAACTTTTGAACAGGCCTTAGCCTCGACTACCCGGCCTGTTGAAGATGCTCCCATGGCGCAGGAAAAAGATGCTCCCCAAGAGGTAGCTGGTAGAGCCCCTCCCAAGCTCCAAATAAAGTTAACCAAATAGTTGCTTGTAGTTACCTTTCTTATTCTTGTAGTATCCTTTGTATTTCTTTTCTTTTTGGCAAGTTATAAGAGACATCCGAAGTTTTCGTCCATTATCTATATAATTTCATGCATGGTTACTCTTTATTACTTTCGTTCGTTTATCCACTTGTCTTATGATCTCGGGCCGTAAGAAGGATAAAAGTTGACACGATGGGGAAGAATTATAACTTTATATTCAGAATCATAGCCGTGACCCTTGCGACTTTATAAAGGCTCCTTGTAACATTCATTAGAAAATTATACTTACCTAGGATAGTACCTTTAGATTCATCCAGAGGGGTACTAATCCCCTTGAAATGCTTTAAATGATGCTCATAGCATATACTTCGACATGTATCTTTAGTCACACGGACCTCTTTTTNTAACAATCAAGTTACTTTTCCTTGAAGTAGATAATAGGAGGTTCAACGGGTTAGTTTTTTTTTGTTTTTTTTATTTTTTTATTTTTTTATTTTTATTTTTATTTTTAAAGTATTGACAGTCAAATTCTACGAGCTCTACCACATAGATTTAACCTAAAAACTCTACCCGAATTTTTAGTTCTTTCTCTTCTAACCTCGATCGTGCATATTATAGAGAACTAGGCGTCTGTGAAATGTCCACTGTGTAGAGAACTGGTTGTTTAGAGGCACGCCCAATTTATTACACTAATATTTTTTACTTTTGGCAAATTAGTTTATTATGAATAGTAGATAAAATTATATGGGAATCCATATTAAAAAATCCACCACTGAACACGATCAACTACATAAATAAATGTAAAAAAGTTGATGAAAATTCGATATACCAAACTTAAACTATGAATTTTACTGAAAAACTGATTTCATTTATCTGAATAAAATAGATACAATTACAGGTATATATAGTATCATTAAGCAACTAACCAGAACCAAAAACTTACTTAATCTGATCTAACAAACTTCTTAACTAACTAACAGAAATGTACAGCTAATTAGTCACGTGTAAAACACATGTTCACTAACTAACACTATAATACACGCAGCTTTATACTTTAAACTACTTGCCGTTGATCTCTGCTTCAAGTCTAGAGCTACTTGAACTTGTGGACTCTTGTGACTCACTTAGCTGCTCTGACTTCTTGGACTTCTGATACTCCCCCTCAGGATGGACATCATGAGAATGAATACTTGAAATGCCCATCCTGGTAAGAAGACCAGAAAATTGATTCCAACTCAAAGCTTTTGTTAACAAATCAGCTATTTGACATTGAGTTCTAATATCCATCAGCTTTATAACTCCTGCTTGCACCTTATCCCTCACAATGTGACAATCTATCTCAATATGTTTTGTACGCTCATGGAAAACTGGATTAGTTCCTATGTGAATTGCAGCCTGTGAATCACTGAACAGCAAAGCAGCTTGAGTGTGTTTGACATTCAGATCTTTAAGTAAATACAAAATCCATGTCACTTCACACACTGCAACAGCCATTGCTCTGTATTCTGCTTCTGCCGTGGATCTTGAAACTATTTTGCTTCCTAGACTTCCAAGAGATGAGAGAATCACAAGAAAAACACAGTAACCAGTGATGGACCTCCTGGAATCAATGCATGCAGCCCAATCTGCATCTGCAAATGCTTTGATGTGTAGGTGGATTGAGCTGAAAAGAACAAGCCTTGTCCTGAAGTACCTTTAAGGTATTGAATTACTCTATAAGCTGCTCTGAGATGAGGCTCTCTAGGTTTGGACATGAACTGACTCAGTCTATGTACTGAGTATGTGATGTCAGGTCTAGAGATAGTAAGATACAGCAGCCTTCCTATCAATCTTCTGTACATACCAGCATCAGTCAATAACTTGCCCTCATCTTTGCTTAATTTGAGATTTATCTCCATGGGAGTTTTAACAGGTTTACACCCAAGCATTCCCACATCATT
>NW_027069651.1:1064154-1102419 GCF_002906115.3 Quercus suber | reverse complement strand
TTTTACTTCTACGCCTCGGTGTCTTTTCCTCGCAAAAAGACTCACTAACTTCTCACCTCTGCTGTAACTGGCGTCATCCGACTCCTCAGAAGAGTGCCTAGAGTTATGAGCCTTACGCTTCGTCGTTCGTATCGCAACTCCCTCTTCAACTTGTTGATCTCATGCTGCAATTTCCTCCACTCTTTACAGGGGAAACATGGCCTTCCCCCGGAGCGGCTTCTATCTGTATGGGTTGTACGGGTACTTCCCTCATGATCCTCCCCTTGTTCGTGCCTACCAACGGATCGCCGTGCTGAGAGCCCTAGACTCTGCTTGTTGTTGATTAGCATCTGCCTGTTGCGGGCCGCCAATGGTTGCTGCGGTACTCCCTCTTCCATCGTGAGTATCACACCTGCCCTTCCTTCTTAACAGATTAAATTCTTCCCACAGACGGCGCCATTGTAGGGACCCAGTTTGGATTGACCCTGAGTGATGGGTTTTCAGCCCATAAGCCCAAACAATACATTTTTAGAGTATGGGTCCAAGAACTAGTACTGTTTTTCAGGAAGGGTTTTACTCATCAGTCAATAAGGGATACTTTCGGTTCGCTCTCTGAGGAAAATTATCCTCGGCTCTCTTTCAATTGGTCTCTCTCTTCCTTTTCTTTTTCTCCTTTTCTTTTTGCTTTTTTTGTCTCTCCCCTCTGTTTTCTTCATTCCTATGTTATATACTCCGTTCTCCCCCTGTTTCCATCGTACACGTGTAGTTCTTATCCTGGGAGCTCCTTTCTGTCCCATCCAGTACCTACCGGAACCTTCAGCTTAGTGGCCATAAAGCTGCTTAGTTACTGTTCAGGTATCACCTCCATATTAATGCGGCTAGACTGTTAGCTGGAAAGCATTTAATGTGGAGGTGATGGCCTCAAAAGATATTTGCTACCTTCCCCGACGCCTCCTAAGCTATATCCAATTTCCAGTTCAGATACAACTTGGTGGGGTCTTTCCGCTAACATGAAGGTTACCTTGACCTCGGACTTTGTTGTCCTCGGACGTGTGTTATGCCGCTGTATATAATATCTACTCGTTTCTTTCATACCACCCATTTGATAAGAATAAAACTTTTTAGGCTGTCCTCGGATTACTACGTGTTCTCGGATTGGGCCTTTGAGCCCCGAGCCCATTTCTGAGGATTACTATACCTTTTTAACTAACAGGCCCCACATACACAATCCATAATTCACTAATGGTATCAAAATCATAAATGAATGAAAAAAAAAAAATACTAAATGTTGTGGATCATATTTCTTTTTCAGGTATTGCATATTATTTAACTTTTTGGAACAAATTATTTAACTTGATCCACAAGATTTAGTATTTTTTTTTTTTCATTTCTTTGGAACAAGAAATATTTCTTTTTTGGAACAAGAAATATTTCTTTTTTGGAACAAATTATTTAAATTTTTGCTGAAAATGTGTTAAAATATACTTGTACCTTAAAAAAGTGAGAAAAGTGGGAAAAAAGTGAAATATTAAAAAGCTATACAAAAAAGTTAAAAGCTAAAAGTTGATACAAACACAATTGTGGCTATAGGAATGCTTAAGAGATTGATTGCCCTTAAAAAGAGTTCAAAAACTTATTGTAATGATTTTTTCACCCATAGAGAACATCCAACTTTGCATATTACCTTCAAAAAAAAAAAAAAAAAAAAAAAATCCTTTAAAATTCCCCTTACTTAAAAAACTTGTGGGGTTGAGTATAGGTTGACCCGTTTTTTCTAAAGGTTGGGTTATTCCCCTTCATGTTGAGTCAAGTTAATGGGTTCGAGTCCAATTTTTCCAAGTCTAGACTTGTAGTATTCATAGTAGAGATCTTGTTGCATTATTAGTTTCACCATATTCTGGTCTTATTTCCTAATTTATTTAATACTCTTGTATTTTCTTCAATTATTGTGAATCCAAATATGTGTGTGTGTGTAAAACAATTTGAGTTTTTGTTGACTTCATAATATTGTGTCACATAAGATTTTGAGATATTTTATATATTTTATAATTCAATTTTTAATTTCTATTCTGTAATTACAGTGTATATTACAATTTCAACAAATCATATTTTTTTTAAATGGTAGAATCTATAGTTCCATATAGCAACACAATAATAATCCAATGCTAGAATATATATATATATATATATATATAATTCTTTATATAAACACAATTATAATAAATTTCTGCTAATAATTATCAAATTTTATATTTATATATATAAAAAAAAAAAAGCAAAAAAAATTATATTATTCTAAACTTTCTCTTGCATTGCTTGGGTTGTCGACAGGGCCGGCTCAATGGTATAAGCCATTGATGCGGCTGCCTAAGGCCCCAAATGAAAAAAAAGGCCCCTAAATTTTAACAAATAGTATTAATTAAGCCAAAATATTAACCATTAAATAAAATAATATTTTCTTATCAAATGAAAAATAAATAAAGAAGAGAAAGAAATGCTATGTTCACAACATTTTTCACAATATTTTTACAAAAAATCTTAAAAACAAATTGTTAAAGGTTGTTATTGACAACAAAAAAATAATTTTAGTCGTAGGTTCAACTAGAAAACAAGAAGCAACTTAACACCTAAGATTTGTCATGAAAAATATTCTGAATGTTGCATTTCTAAATGAAAAAAGAACAGGAAGAAAGCAATTTATAAAAAAATTCACAACATTTTTCACAATAGTCAAGTTAGCAAACTTTTATTAGTTTTCAACTAGATTCACCACTGACATCATACTTTTAATGACTACTATCAATCTGCCACATCAATAAATGTAAAAATTTTTGTCAAATTTTTTTGTGTTTATAAACTATTTTAAAAAAAAAATTATATGTTGTTCATGTTGATTAATAGTAATTTTATATATGAAACAAGATAATCAATTTTCGCCTTAGGCTCCCAAATGCATCAAGCCGCCCCTGGTTGTCGACTAATTTTAAGTATAGATTTGAGTGCCATATATGTCCATTTATCATGACAGATTGGACAAAATTATCCTGTGATTTATTCTTCAAGACAAAAGGTATTTCCATGTAAATTTGGAGTTAGGGGTGACGCTATAGGTACTCCAGGGGGTTCAAATGAGTTTGTTGACTTGAAAAAAAAAAACCTTATATATATAAATAATATTTTTTTACAATTTTAATTTACCTCTAAAAATATTTTTGTACACTTTGATCATATATTAGCCTAGCCCAAAACCAAACAATAATGCAAATATATCTCTCTCTCTCTCTCTCTCTCTCTCTCTCTCAAAGAGTAAATGTTTGTGAGTTGTGAGCATCTCTTTCTTAATTATAAATTTATAATATATACGTGTGTGCATGTGTTTCATATATGTGTTATTATTATTATTATTATTATGTTATAATGTTATTTATGTGAATTGTGATGTGTGTGTGTTTTTTTGGGTTCATAACTTGATATATATTAAACTTTTTTTAATCTAATTTTCTTAATGTCTCACTGAAAAAAAAAAAAAAAAAAAAAATTTCTTGAAGTCACCACTGTTTGCGGTGTTTTTGTGTGAATCCCTTCTTGGTGTTGATAATTTGTTCGCATAAATTTCATTCTCAATATTGCTTGTGATTATTTAATTAATTGGTGTTAATAAGGTACTATCGCATAAACTTTACATAGTGATCATGTATCAACATTTAAACATAAAGTTTAAAAAATCATAAATATTCTGGATATTTTTACACTTCAATATTATTAATTTGACCTTAATGACATTAATCTATAGTCTACACTTCAATATATGATTATTATTTTTAATGAAATTGAGGATAATTTCAGTATTCTCCTAATAATTAGTGTTGCCCTGAAACTAATATCCATGATCCATCCAGACACGTGAAAAGTGCGGGTGTAGTATATGTTTTCCAGGAAGGAGCTATACCATCACGTTTTACATGTCAAGAAGAAAGCCTAGTAGTCTACAATCGCATGATGGCTTTTTTTGGGCCTTTTGGCACAAAAAGTACTGCAAAACGAGTGGAGCAAAATTAAGGTCAGGAATGGAACCTTCAAGTTTGAAGTGGTCCGATGACAGTGAGTCCCCTTGGTGAATTTATATTGGTCAGTTGCCAATTGATTCAACAGTTTCCTTTCCAACGTTAGACTTTGTACGAGGAATATTCTGGATATTTTTGCCTGTCAGTTTCTGACGAAAAACTTTGTTATGTTATACATGAATTTCATGTTACTTTGGAAGAATGGAGAGAAACAGACATGAAAAAAAAAAAAAAAGCATGTGGGTTAAACTGGATTTCTTTGTGGTTGAGCTTAGTATTTATAGCCAAATTTGTGTGGTGCCAAATCTTTTGTATGTTTTTAAACCCCTTAAAACACAACCGGATTAACCTAGTAAATTAGCTAAGTGATTACTTAGTCCAAATTTCAGATCTAGGTTATCACAATCAAACAATCATATCATGTATAGCAACGGAAATATAAATAACACAAAGATATAATCACACAGGAAAACCAAACGGTAAAAAACTTGGGAGGATTTAACCTAACTATCCTCAAGGTAAACTTGAATCCACTATAGAAAGAATTGAAATTTTACAATAAGACTTAGACCACTAACATCATATTGCTACCCACCAGTAGAAACTTACTGACACGACCACGTGCAATCTCCGAGACTACGGACTCCTTCTTTATTAGATTCTCCAGCAAGTACAAGCACCCCANGTAGGACTCCTCACAGATCTCACAAGAGATCCATACAAACAACAATATGAGTAACCTCTAAAACGTGGCTAGGGTTTTCCTTATATACCTAAGACAAAAACATAAAACCCTAAACATTTTAAGAGTTAGGGCTGAGTTGGAATTATACAGCAAAAACATATTCTACCCGAGATTCGATTGATCGAGCCTACGCTTCGATCGATTGAGCCAGATCGAGATGCACAATAACTACTGCATCAGCTTGATTCCAACTTTACATAAAAGAACCAACTTTGAGCAAGTTTATACAAGACTAAACAACTTGTTTTGATCATGGTTTGCCAACAATACACATTAGAGTTCTAAATACATGAAATCGTAAGTCTTTAGAACCTAACATCTTTCTACTAGTATTTGACGTGTGAAAGAAGTTACTGCATGTAGTACCTATCCTATATCCTAAACAAAAATAAAAATCTTTGTTAGGTGCAATTGGTGTTGGAAGCAGCAGCACCACAAAACCTTTTAATTTCAAAATTGTTTGATATTGAAATACAAAAAAAAAAAAAAAAAAAAAAAAAAGGATATAAAGGAAATTCCTCTTTTCTATTATATGGTACAATATAAATATATAAATGTTCAAATATTAAAAAAAAAAAAAAACATACGGTTAGGAGCTAGCGTAAAATGTTAGATTTACGCCACCAATCAGTAAACGTTGCGTTAGACCTTTAATAAGAAACCAAAACATTTTATCACAATACTTATTAATTCCTCACATGTAATTTATGTTTTTAATTCCTCACATGTAATTTGTTATGTTCAACTTGGATTTCACGTCCTTTATCTCTTCCTCTCTTACCTATTTTGATGAAATAGATATTAGAAAGTGGTTGAAGGTGCTTTAAGTGGTTTTCTTCGAGGGAAACCGGGCCTCCTTTAGAATTTAATTGGAATAAGCTGATCTGTCCTTCCATTTCATACTTCTGAATATAAATATACATTACAAGATAATGATAAACTTACTACCAACCTATATCGGATAGCTATCATAACTTATCCTTTATTTGAAACCCTTGCTAAGATAATGCTTAACTTATTGGCATAGTTCTCAGAACCGGACCGGATCGAACCGGGAGGTCGGACCGTGAAAACCGTGAACTAGGATGAAAACCGATTTTTTAAACATAAAGAACTGGGCATATGTGGCAATTCCGTGAACCCCTAAAACGGGGGTTGGACCATACGAACCAGTGTCAAGAATCGTGCGGTCCAACCCCTTAGCAATTTTATTTTTTTTTTATTTTTTTTATTTTTAGTAAAAACAACTTAACACAATTTATTCTACTTAATTAAATTATCCATCTCTTACAAGGAATAAAAAAAAATTATAATTAAAATCCTTCAAAGATATTTAACTTTACTTCAAAAATTAATCATAAATTTTAATGTTTTCATGGTTATTATTTTATTTTATTAACTTTCTTATTTAATTATTAAATATATGCTTGAAAATCATTAAATTTCCCTCACATATATAGATATATTAGTCAATTTTGCTAGTTTTATAAATTTAATATCTATATTTAGGCTTTAATTAATTATTAAATTAATTATGACGTAATCACGGTTCGACCTTAAAAACCTTGAACCTCTCCTTTTTACGGTTCAATGAACGGTCCGGGTCTGAAAATCTTGCTTATTGGAACTTGAAATCAAACTAATCTAAACAATACCAATCAAAACCACCAATCCTAAACAATTAAAACCAAACCAATCTAAACAAGAAGTGATATCAGGAAACGTCATCTATATCTATTTAGCAACGTGGCTGGCTATAGAAATCTTCTTGTCAACGTGGCCATGCAAGTCTTCATCCTTAGCAACGTGGTTATCTGAGGATGCTTGTAACAATTTTGCCCCCTTAAATTCACCCTTGTCCTCGAGGATCAATGTAGGAAACTGTTGACGCAAGTCTTCAAGATTTTCCCACATGGCTTCACTTGGTGCTAGCCCTTGCTAATGAATGAGAACTTCTGTGCTTCCTTTCTTCTTCCTTTGTTCCAATACCGCTTGTGGCCTCAGAATGAGAGAATCATCTTCCTTTTGTGTTGATGGCAACTTAATCTACACTTTTACTCCCTGTCCAAGTTTCTTCTTAAGGAATGATATGTGAAAAGTTGGATGAATGCGAGACTCTTGGGGTAACTCGAGCTTGTAGGTAACAGGTCCAACCTTTTGCAACACCTTGTATGGGCCGTAGTATCTTGGTGATAATTTTAGATTTCTTCGCACAGATAGGGACATTTGCCAATACGGATGAAGCCGTAGGTATACCCAATCGCCTTCCTTAAAAGATCTTTCAGTGTGGTGCTTATCATAAAAATTTTTCATACAGGCTTGGGACTCTTTCAATTGGTCTCGTAGTTCTTCGATGACTCGGTCTCTTGCTCTTAACTCCTGGTCAACTACCTCTACTTTAATGGTTCTTAGGACATAAGACAATAGTGTAGGGGGAGATCTACCATACACAATCTCAAAATGTGTTTTCTTTGTAGAAGAGTGGAGACTTGTGTTGTAACAAAATTCTGCCCATGAAACCCAACGAACCCATTCTTTTGGCTTGGAACTTGTTAAACACCTCAGGTACATTTCCATAGTGCGGTTGAGCACTTTAGTTTGGCCATCTGTTTGTGGGTGGTATGATGAACTGAAGTTGAAGGTTGTGCCATTCAATCTAAACAACTCCTTCCAAAAACAAACTGGTAAATGTAGGGTGCCTGTCACAAACTATGGATTGTGGCATTCCATGCAACCTAAAAACATGATCAAAAAACACTTGGGCGACACTAGTAGCAGTGTACGGGTGAGAGATTAGAATAAAATGAGCATATTTAGATAGTTTATCAACAACTACTAAGATAGTGGACTTTCCTTTTGATATTGGAAGACCTTCTACAAAGTCCAGAGATATATCAGACCAAACCTGAGTAGGAATTAGGAGAGGTTGGAGTAGACCGGTTGGAGCTAAGTTCTCTATCTTGTGTCGTTGACAGGTGTCACATGGCTTGATAAACTCCTTAACTTGTTGCCTCATGCCTTTCCAATTAAAAATGGAACGAACTCGATGTAGAGTCTTGTGGTAGCCTTCATGAGTACTGGGGTGAATTTCATTGATAATGGTTGCAATAAGCGAAGATTCTTCCCTTAGGAAAATTTTTTCCTTAAAGAAAAGTATTCCTTCATGAAATTGCCACGAGCCCACAACTTCACCTTCTTGGCATAACTTGGCAAGCCTTTGGAGTTGTGGTTGAGTCTGGACCTCCTTTCTTATTGGTTCTAGCCACCTTGGTATTGGTTGGGAGATAGCAACAAGTTCTCCTTTCTCTTCACGTCTTGACAACGCATCAGCTACCAAATTCTCACTCCCTCGTTTGTATTCAATGACAAAGTCGTACCTCATTAGTTTGGTTAGCCACTTTTGTTGGGCCTCTGTAGTGATCTTTTGCACCCAAAGATATTTTAAGCTTCTTTGATCTGCTCGGATAATGAACTTTCGTCCCATGAGATATGGTCTCCATTTCCACAGCGCTAGCACCAAGGCGAGCATTTCTTTATCGTAAGCTGAGAGGGCCAACTTCCTTCCATCAAGGGCTTGACGAAAGAATGCAACCGGTCTTTGTTCTTACATGAGAACTCCACCAATACCAGTGTTTGAGGCATTACACTCTACTACAAATGGTTTAGTGAAGTCTGGAAGTGTCAACACTGGAGATTGAGTCATTACTATCTTTAATTCCTCAAACGCCATTTCGGCTTTTGGATTCCAAAGGAATGAATCTTTCTTTAACATATTTGTAAGAGGCCATGCTATCTTCCCATAATCTTGGACAAATTTACGATAGTACCCGGTCAATCCCAAAAAACCTCAAAGAGCTTTAAGTGAAGTTGGTTTAGGCCAATCTACCATTGATGCTTCCTTGTCTAGGTCCACTGCTACTCCCTCCTTGGAAATCACATAACCAAGATATTTAACTTTCACTTGGCCGAATTGACACTTCTCCTTTTTCACATATAGCTTGTGGTTTCTAAGAGTCGATAGCACTATCTTGACATGTCGCAAATGCTCTTCCCAACTTTTGTTGTAGATTAAGATGTCATCAAAAAATAACAAAACAAACTTGCACAAGTATTATTTGAAAACTTCATTCATAAAGGATTGGAAGGTAGATGGGGCATTAGTAAGTCCAAAGGGCATTACCTGAAACTCATAGTGGCCTTAATGGGTTCTAAATGCCGTTTTTGAAATGTCACTTGGATGCATGCGGATTTGATGGTACCCTGATAATCAACGCAAAACCTCCAGGACATGCTCCATGTAATTCATCCAACAATTCATCAATTACTGGAATTGGGAACTTGTCTTTTATAGTAATTTGATTCAAGGCCTAATAATCAACACAAAACCTCCAAGAACCATCACTCTTCCTTACTAGTATAACTGGTGATGAGTAGGGACTATTGCTTGGTCGTATCACCCCAGATGCTAGCATATCTGAAACCATATGTTTAATCTTTGTCTTTTGGATGTGTGGATAGCAATAAGGCCTCACACACACAGGTCCCTTACTAGGGATCAAGGGAATCTTGTGCTCATGTGACCTAGTTGGTGGCAATTGCTTGGGTTTTGCAAATAAGTCCTTGAATGAGGCCAAAATCTTTTGTAGCCGCTCGTCTTCCTTGGTTCCATGTGTTAGATCTTAAGGCTATTAATCCACAGGTGTAAGAGCATATAATTGCACTAAGAACCACTAGCCATTGTGACAGTGATCCCTTGAAGAACCACTCATACCCCTAAGCATTTCCCCAAGCTGGTTAATCTCTCTCCACTAGCCGCTGTGACTTGGAGTCACCCATCATTCTTGGGTTGCAACCTCGACCTTCTTGCCACTCTTTCACTTAAGAAATTATGGGTACTACCTGAGTCCACCAGGATGGTTATCATCTTTTTACCCATATGACCTCGCACCCTCATAGTTTGAGGAGCTTGAGTCCCAGCAATGGCATGCAAGGAGATGTTGACGGTTTCATTTTCCTCCTCTCCTTTTTCTTCAATCTCTTTAACCTCCTTCCCATCATCCCCTTCATCATCAGACCAACTCCCTTCAATTAAAAAGAGCTTCTTACAATGATGGCCAGGCCCAAACTTTTCATCATAGTTTTAACACAACCCTTTGTCCCTTCTATCTTTGAGTTCGACTGGAGTGAGTCTTCTAATGGCATGATTTAGGAGGCGTTGCACATTCAAGGGTGATGACATAGGTGTCTTCTTTGCATCTGGTGTGAATGTTCGACATTGAGACTGCAATCGAGCTTCATTAAGACGTGCTAGGCCAATTGTTGCAGCGAGCGTTGTTGGGTGTGATGCTTGCACTTTGACTCGAATGCCTTCCTTAAGCCCACTCACAAAACAACTAACTTGTTGTGAGGGGGTCAATCTTTTTGTGCGTATAGTAACCTCTCAAATTGACCTTGGTACTCCCAAACTGAGTTAGTTTGCTTTAACTTTCTGAGATCGCCAAAGAAGTCTTCATATTGAGTGGGACCATACCGCGCATTTAAGCCTTTCTTAAGGCAATTCCACGTGATTGCCTGCTCTTCCTCCTTTAACAATTGATACCATAATTGGGCTTCCCCCTCTAAGTGGCATACTGCGAGTGGCACACGTTCTTCTTTCGGGGTTTGCTGAAACTTAAAGAATTGATCAACTTAACACATCCAGCTAGTGGGATCTTCGTTTCCGTTGAAGCGTGGGAAGTCCAACTTGGCAAGCTTGGTGACGGTTGATGAAGTTGTATGACTCATTCCTTCTCCGGTACTGAAATAGTTTCGCTTGAAACCACTTCGATTTAAGGAACCTTCACCATGGTCAAAATTTTGGTTCAGTACAAGCTGGTTTAATCGAGAGTTTAGAGCAGAAAACATTTCTTGCATTTGCTTCATCACGTTATCATGCTTGCAGTTTAATGCTCCAAGCTCGGCTTCAATGTGGCTGATACATTGCTCCTCCATCACTGGCTTTGATACCAAGTTGTTATGTTCAACTTGGATTTCACATCTGTTAGGTTCTAAAGACTTAGGATTTAATGTATTTAGAACTCTAATATGTATTGTTGGCAAATCATGATCAAAACAGATTGTTTAGTCTTGTTTAGACTTGCTCAAAGTGTGCGTTGTATGTAAAGTTGGAATCGAGTGGCTGCAAAAAATATTAGTGACTTTCGGTCTAGCTCGATTGATTGAAAATTAGACTCAATCTATCGAATCTCGGGCAGAATGTTTTTTTCTGCAGAATTTCTAACTCAGCCCAAGCCCATTAAGGATTAGGGTTTCAGATCTAATTCTCCTAGTATATAAAGAAAACTCTAGCCACGTTTTTAGGGAAGCTCTTGTTGCTCATATTTTGCGGTTTGTGTGAATCTTTTGTGAGATCCTTGAGGAGCTTTCCTTTACATAAACTTAGAGTTTTCAAGGTAGAGATATTATCAACACCTTGATGATCAACTCAGTTGCTGCCATTGGAGCTTAAAGAATAACAAGCGGGGGTGCTTGTATCTTGTGAAGAATCCAAGAAAGAAGGAGTCCATGGATTCGGAGTTTGCACGTGGTCATGTCAGTAAGTTCTACTGGTAGGTAGCATTAGGAGGTTAAGCGGGGAGCTTGTAAGTCCTTTTGTATGAACTTCGATTCTTTCACATAGTAGATTCAGGTTTACCTTGAGGATAGTTAGGTCAAATCCTCCCCAAGTTTTTACTGTGTGGTTTCCTAGGTCATCATATTATTGTGTCATTTACTTTTCCGCTGCTTTATATTCTTGATATGATTGTATGTTTGTGATAACCTAGATTTGCATAATTTGACTAAGTTAATCACTTGGCTAATTAACTAGGTTAATCTGGTTGGGTTAAGAGGTCTAAATTTCTTTCAACATCCTCTACCTCTTCCTCTCTTACCTATTTTGATGAAATAGATATTAGAAAATGGTTGAGGGTGCTTTAAGTGGTTTTCTTCGAGGGAAACTGAGCCTCCTTTAGAATTTAATTGGAATAAACTGATTTGCCCTTCCATTTCATACTTCTGAATATAAATACACATTACAAGATAATGATAAACTTACTACCAACCTATATCGGATAGCTATCATAGCTCATCCTTTATTTGAAACCCTTGCTAAGATAATGCTTAGCTTATTGGAACTTGAAATCAAACTAATCTAAACAATACCAATCTAAACCACAGATCCTAAACAATTAAAACCAAACCAATCTAAACAAGAAGTGATATTAGGAAACGTCATCTATATCTCTTTAGCAACGTGGCTGGCTACGAAAATCTTCTTGTCAACGTGGCCATGCAAGTATTCGTCCTTAGCAACGTGGGTATCTGAGGATGCTTGTAACATGATTTATGTTTATGGTCCCACCGATGTGGCATACTTTTGTTTGATGTAAGAGCTTTTGCTTTCACTGTTTTTTTTTCTCTGCTGAATAGCTTTTACTTTCGATTGTAATACAAGAAAAGCAATGGATGGATATAAATATAAGAAGACCCTCGTCCACTTTAATCATATATTTTCTGTTTCTTTTACTTATTCATTTTGCACCCACAAAAAATGTCTATGCCACCTTCTTCCCCTCTAGTATTCTCAGTGAGACATTGCGAGCCGGAGTTAATTGTGCCTGCAGAACGAACACCTTATGAGTTAAAGCAACTATCAGACATAGATGACCAAGAAGGCCTTCGTTTTCAGCTTCCATTTATAATGTTTTACTCAAACAGTAATCCATTGATGGTTCATAAAGACCCCACGAAAGTCATCAAAGCAGCTCTAGCTAAAGCACTAGTGTATTATTACCCTTTTGCAGGTAGGCTTAGGGAAGGATGTAACCGGAAACTTATGGTGGATTGCACCGGAGAAGGAATCTTGTTCGTTGAAGCTGATGCAGACATCACACTGGAGCAGCTTGGTGACACAATACAACCACCATGCCCATATATTGATGAGCTTCTACGAGATGTTCCTGGCTCTAATGGTATACTTGGATGCCCTTTGCTACTCATTCAGGTATACATATGTTAAAGTCGTCGCTAAATTCCCTCCACTCCAAGTTATAAATTAATACCATAGATTCTGAATTCGAAGGTTAATTTTAATATAGTGGGCTGGTTAAACCATTGTTAGGGTCTAAATCAAAGTAGTTAATACCGTACTCAATGTCATTTTAGTTTAATTCAAAGAACTACCCTGTTTGGTTACATCTCACCCATATTTCTTAATTCATATCTCAATTTTTATAACTCACAACTCACAATTCGTAAACTCATTCTCATAACTCATAATTTCTGAACTCATCTCAAATTTTTGTTTGGCAATTGATATTTCCTCTGTTTTTGGTTAGTAAAAAGCAAAATATAACTCAGTCGATGGGGCCCTTGGTACCCTTCTCTTCAGCAATAAATACCATCTGACTTGATGAGACAATTCATCACATGTGAGTCCTATTTTGTGCATGTTATTACTATTTTGCCTCTTAACTCAATTTTTTAAAATCTGAAAACTCATAAAACTTGATTTAATATCTCATCACTCATTCTCACTTTTTTGAGTATTGAGTGATAATAATTGAGAATAAAAATTAAGGTAAACAAGAAAATTATTGGTGGGGCTTACAAATTTTGAGTAATGAGCGATGAAAATTGAAAATTGAGTGATGAAAATGGCTAAACCAAACACCCCCTAAATCTTTCGTTTCTAGTTAATACTAGTATGTCCCATTTTGAGTTTACAGCAATTTACATATAATTTAAAATCTAAATATCCCGTAATCCCAAACTTTTACCTAACTATATTAACCTAATATATTAATATGTTTAAATAACATGTTTTATGACATTTGTTTTAATTTGTTAACAATTTTTTAATTATTTGTTCCGATCGAAATTCCCCAAAATTCCATGACATAGCCGTATATTTTATCATGTATGCTTCAAAGTGGCCGGTACTGGTATCAGTTTAATAGTTCATAGGGTACATACTGTCAGTACAACCAATACCAATATATATGGTGTTGATTACTTTGCCCAAATTCGAATTAATTAATATTCCTTGAATATCATTAGTTAGTTCCTCTCCATTTCTCATAAAATCGATAGTTTTCTTTTTTTTTTTTAGAATAAAAACTGATAGTTTATTTCACAGGTAACATTTTATTTCTTAAATTAAATATTTTCATCAGGCACTGAATACACCACATATAATAATTAAGAATAAAGACTAGTGCGGACTCTATTTGGAGAACTTATTAATCATTTATACACTTTTGAAGTATTTTAAAACATATTTATTTTGAAAAGTTAATAGACAACTTTAATAACTTTTCAAATCATATTATCTACTATATATTAATAAAAATCCTCATCTTTTATTTTCTTTATATAAGTTTAAATTAAGAAATATAATTATGGAAATTATTAACTTTTTATTCCAATCCAAATGTTTGAATGGTGTTCTTTTAAAGAGTAAGATTTTTTAAGGTGAATAAATTCTTTGAAAGGAGGACTAAGAGCTATATAAACTTAGAGATTAAATTCTATAAGGATGGGGTGTAAAACTTATGTTTTACACCATCCAATAAGTGATTGCCACATTAGCATTTTACTTAAAATTTATTAAAATTCAATACATCCTAACTTAACTATTCGGGGACTATGCCATACACGAAAAAGTTCAATATAATATGATTTTTTTTATTGTTAATTTTTTATATTTTAATATAAAATTATATAATCATGTTAGTTATTAATAGAAATTTATTATGATTTTGTTTGTAAATATATTTTATAACATTACGCACTTATATATTATGACTGTGTCATATATGGAATTATATAGTCTCTTATTTATAGAAAATATGATATACAAAGATTCTAATGGAGGATTTAAATATAGAATAAAGTTTAATTTTAAATTAAAAATAAATATTAGAATAATGACATATAAAATTGTGAGGTCTAAAGGTTTATGTGACACAATATTATGAGTTCAACCAAAAGTCAAACATTTGAGACATTTATTATGCTTGTATTTGTACAGTTATAAACTATTTTACAACATTTTTACATAATGTTAAATTGGCCAACCTCTTATTAGTCTTCATCTAAACCCATTATTAATATCATTTTTTTTATTTATCAATAATTACTCACCACGTTAGCAGTTTGTAAATTTTTTTGTAAAACATTTTGTATCTCTAGCATTATTCTAAAAATGTTAAAGTATTATGCATTTATTATGATTGTGTTTGTATATGAAATTATATAGTCTACAATTTAAAGAAAATATGATATACCAAGATTCTAATGGAGAGTTTAAATACAGAATATATGAAATTTAAGTTTAAATTAAAAATAAATATTAAAGTAATGATGTGTAAAACTATAATGCCTAAAAGTTTATGTAGCATAATATATATTATGAATTCAATCAAAAGTCAAATGTCTTTGACTTTTTTGAACATATTTTACTCTTGTTATAATTTTTTTTGTTGTTGTAAACTTGTTATTGTTGCGAGTAGGTTTTTATTTGGGGGGGGGGGGGGGGTGGGGGGGGAACTTACCTTTAAATGCATCGGCATTTTCATTTCTTGTTAATTAATGATGTTAAAAGTTATGTAGTTCAATTGGCACTTCTGTGAAGTTAAAAATATAATAGATTTACCATACAAGTCTTATAAATGAAGGATCATCAATCATTAAAAAAATAATTCAAACATTCATTTAGGGTCTGTTTGGAATTCGCTTATTTTGCTGAAACTGAAAACTTTTTTACTAAAAGTACTGTAGATAAAGGTAAAAGTTAATTGAAATAGTACAGTAGAACCCACGAATAATACCAAAAAGTACAGTATGACCTATAAATAGTAGAAAACAATAAGTTAAATAGTAAAATAAACTGACTTTTTAATCTAGAGCCAAATGCACACTTAATATGTTTTTTATGCAATACCAAACATATTTTTGTTACATTTAATTTATCTGTAAAGTTTTTGTGGTAAAATTTGAAATAGCTAACATTTATTTAATATGTTGTTTATGAGGCACCTTTTTTGGATTTGTCCTCTTCTTGGTAGCCTAAACTGTCATCTAACGAATTGCAGGTGACCCTTTTGACATGCGGAGGATTCATCTTTGCGGTACGACTAAACCACACTATCAGTGATTCACTTGGGTTGGTGCAATTCCTCAACACTATTGCAGAGATGGCAAGGGGCTCATGTGTACCATCGAAACAACCGGTATGGCAAAGACATATCTTAAATGCACGAGACCCACCAAGAATTACTTGTATACATCACGAGTACGAGATGGTGAATAACAACAAAAGCACAACAATAATAGAGAACAACAACATGGTCCATTGGTCTTTCTTTTTTGGTCCAAAAGAGATGAGATCGATACGGAAGCATCTTCCTCCACAACTTCAGACATGCTCTACCTTTGAGATACTCACTGCTTTTTTATGGAAATGCCGCACGATCGCGCTTGAGTTTGATCCAAATGATGTTGTTCGTTTATCATGCTTTATCAATTTGCGTGGTAAGCAACGCATGAAATTGCAAGTGCCTAATGGATATTATGGGAATGCATTTGCATTCCCTACTGTAATTTCCAAGGCTGAATTACTACGTAAAAATCCATTAGGATATGCACTAGAGTTGGTCAAAAAGACAAAGGCAGAAATGAGTGAAGAGTACATAAGGTCACTGGCAGATCTTATGGTGATCAAAGGACGTCCTCCTTGTATAACAGCTGGCAACTTTCTTGTTGCTGATACAACACAAGTTGGGCTTTCAGGGATCGATTTTGGGTGGGGGAAGCCGGTTTATGGGGGTCCTAGCGGGGCCATACCATTTGTTAGCTTCTATGCAACGTTCAAAAACAACAAAGGTGAAGATGGGGTTGTAGTACCAATATGGTTGCCACTGCCTGCAATGGAAAGGTTTCAACTAGAGTTGCTAAAGATAACTCAGGAACCAGTTGATCAATCTTATGGCATAATGCCAACAAAAATTATGTCCACACTCTAAAGCAGTTGTTGGAGAAAGTCCAGTGAATTATGTTAGGTTTTAAATTGTCCTATGTTATAATAAAATGTAGTAAAAGTTGTAATTTAATCAAATTTGAGTTGTATTAATAGAGTGGTGTTAGAGTTGAATAATCAAGTTTGATAAGGTTTTAATTTTCTCAAAGATGATGAATAATATTTTGCTCATTGGGGCCGGCTCTTAGTCATGGCCATTTAAGCCATTACGGAATGCCTCCTATTAGAAAAAAATGCTCCCAAAATTTTAATTTAATAATTAATTATACTAAAAAAAATTTAAAATAAAATTATAGATGATTTGTTTCATGTTTGTTCTCTTTCCGCCCCCTAACAAGGCCACAAAATTTTAGGTAAATAGAAATCCATCATTGATGATCAATTTTTCATTACGACAATGATTCAATTTTGTGAAAAAGTCCCCCACATAATATATTGTCAACTAGTCATTCAATTCTATATATGACCATACACCAAACAATTTATCCCTCTTAATACTAGAAACGAATTTCATATTTTTTTTGTAAAATTTTATGCATGAATCGTGATATTTGATTTTCTATGCAAAATTAATTTTGGTTGAATTAGTATTAATTTGTTGAGTTGTATGTTAACTCCATCTTTGTTTGGGTAGGTTGACGCTATTTAGTTATGTTACTAACAAATGATGTTTCAAATAGTGACTTTGACAAATTAAATTCTATTATTCCTAAAATTTATTTTATTCTTGTCTATTATAATTTTGTATCGTAGATAATGTTTTTTTAGTCATAAATTCTTATTAAAAATATCAATTGAGATATGGAAGACTTTTAAGAAGAAATGAGAGAGAAATTGATAAAATGGGACTTAGTTTTTTCTACAAAAAGAAGTTTTTCAAAATTAGAATTAATAAAATCATACTTAAATCGATTATGTCACAATAACATTAAGTAGATTGGTATATTATAAATTGAAAAAATATGTTTGTAAAACTTAACTAAAAAAACTCAATTAGTCATTTTACATTTCGAAAGGTAGGAAAAATGAAGTTTATATATATATATATATATATAATGATAATGGACTTTAAATATAAAGAAGAATTTAGTTAAAATTTCTTATATAAAATTTGTTTCATTAGAAACTAGACATTACCTTTTCCTTCATACAATACAAAATGAATTTAGGGTTAGTAGGCTTTTTAGATTTTATTGTTCTTTTTTCATACCATTTGATCAAGGAGTGCCAATCGGCACTCTAATTTTGAGAGGAAGTGCCAATTGGGCCAGTCAGTGTCAATCGACAATTCCTTTGTCTAGCCCAACTTTACTTCTGTTTGACCTAATTTGACATTGTTTCAAGTTCCTAACATTTTGCTTACCATATTTCGTTTTTTGTCTTGTTCTTTGGCCAACTCATAAAATATTGTTCACTTTTTTAGGGTTTGCACATTGTCTGTTTGATATAAAGCTTACAAAGTATTTTCATCAATATAAAATTAAAAAATAAAATAAAAATAAAAAAATAAAAAAAAACTTATGATTTTTGGTGATTTAAGGCTATTGTTAAGTTCGGTTTTATAAGGTGACTAAGAGAGATCTTTGACAGAGCTGATGAGTTGGTGTACAAAATTAGCTTTTAATTTTGATAGTGTATAAATTTAAAAACTTATAGCATTTGTTTGGAATTCACTTATTTTGCTGAAGTTGAAAACTTTTTGCTGAGAGCACTGTAAATAAAGGTAAAAATTAACTGAAATAGAATAGTAGAACCCATGAATAGTACCAAAAAGTGCAGTGGGACTCATTAATAGTAGTAAAAATAAGCTAAATAGTAAAATAAATTAGCAAAATTAATCATGCCAAACAAACACATAGGGGCTGTTTGGTTTTTTGAAAACAATCACTCATCACTCCTCACTCAATTTTCGTTACTCATCACACATCACTTAAAATACCCCAATTTTCTATACCCCACCCGTTTGGCACATGTTTTTAGCTTCTCATCACTCAATTTTTTCTACTTTTTGTGGGACCATACCTGAGACCATGTCAGGTATTCTTGTTAGCCTACCCGCCTCACACCATTTCATCATTTCATATCACTTTAGTCTCATTTCCTTTTTCCTTCAGCCCTATTACTCTCGCAAAACCAGAGACTTCAAAACCCCATTCATGGACTCTCCAAGCCTCGCCACCACCGCCACCAAGGGAAGACACCGCACCGACCGAGGTCGATGCGGCGGTCTCAAAAGCACAAGCTCAAGCGCAGCGCCTCGCCGTGGACGAAAAAGACCCCACCCTTGATGTGGGTCCCAATGGCCTTCCTCTCTTCACTTCCACACCTTCCCTATCCCTTCTCTTCCACAAAGACACTTGCTTCTATTTCAAATTCAGGTACCCAAATCAAAGTTTCAACAAAAAATCACTTGTATTTATAGCTTAATAATTGATAATTTGGTCATTTTTGTGTGGATTTGGATTAGTATGGAGTCTTTGAAATCGGCTAGTTTTTTTTTTTTTTTGTGTGGATGAACATGTTTTAAAAAAAAAAAAAAAAAAAAAAAAAAAAAAAAAAAAAAAAAAAAAAAAAAGGCAACCAAACCCAGAAACCCAATGTGAAAAGGAAAGAAAAGAAGAAGAAAAAAAAAAAGACGAAGAAGACCAGACCAGACCTAGCATGAAAGGGAAAAGAAAAAGAAGAAGAAGACCAGTGTGAAAGTAAAAAGAAAAAAGAAGAAGAAGAAGACCACCCAAACTCACCGAACCCAGTGAGAGAGAAAAAAAAAAGGTTCAAAAGTTGCGGCTGTTGCTTTAACAGTGGGTCTCTCAGTGTGTGTTTAATTACAAAAATGCCATATAAAATTGAAAACACCTAAAATGTGTTTTCAATTTCTATAACTCATCACTCAAAAATTAAAGAATTGAGTGATGAAAATAAAAACTGGAAACAATGCCAAATAGACTTTTCAGCCGTGGGACCCACATATACTGAGTTATGAGTGATGGAAATAGAGTTATGGGTGATGGAAACACAAAAACCAAACAACCTCATAGTATTGCAGATATGGCCAGGTAACCATCTGCCAGGAGTTCAAGGTGTTCTTTAGTATACTATTTTCCCTCTGTTTATTTGATTCCCCATGTTGAAGAAAGGAGAGAGAGACAAAGAGACAGAGAGGGGATGGTTAAAATTGGTAATGGAAGTCCAAGATATATCAGTATTCTATTTGACATGCTATGGACATTGTGTAATAGATTATTAAAAAAAAAAAAAAAAAGACATTGTGTAATAGTTATATAATAGATTATCTTCTGGGATTTCAAATCCTCCAATATCTTTCTAGAAGAGCAATGGAATGCAAATCTATCAGATTTTGCATTGGCGAGGTTGTGCCCTTCAGAAGGATTAACCTATGTCTCAATAGCAGTGTGATCGTACAAACTGTTCTGTGACTTAATTGACTACATACCAACTTTGAAAATAAATATTACATTTTTTAAAGAGAAAACTCATATAGGAGTAGGAACTCAAATCTGCCGATAGATTTTTCCAATTTAATATTGTAATATTAAATTATGATTTTTTTGGGTTGTTCTACCTACTTGTGAGCCTATCGCTTTCTGATAATATACATAGATATGTTAATTTAGTATTGAACGGTTTTAGACCCCTTAAACCAACCAGATTAACCTAGTTAATTAGCCAAGTTGTTACTTAGTCAAATTATGCAACTCTAGGTTATCACAAACATACAATCATATCAAAAGTATAAAGCAACGGAATAAAAAATAACACAAGATATGATCACCCAGGAAAACCAAACCAGTAAAAAACCTAGGGAGGATTTGACCTAACTATCCTCAAGGTAAACCTGAATCCACTATGAAAGGATTTAAGTTCATACAAAATATGTTAATTTAGTATTGAACGGTTTTAGACCCCTTAAACCAACTAGATTAACCTAGTTAATTAGCCAAGTTGTTACTTAGTCAAATTATGCAACTCTAGGTTATCACAAACATACAATCATATCAAAAGTATAAAGCAGTGGAATAAAAAATAACACAAGATATGATCACCCAGGAAAACCAAACCGGTAAAAACCTAGGGAGGATTTGACCTAACTATCCTCAAGGTAAACCTGAATCCACTATGAAAGGATTAAAGTTCATACAAAAGGACTCACAAACTCCCCGCTTGACTTCCTAATGCTACCCACCAGTAGAACTTACTGACACGACCACGTGCAAGCTCCAAATCCACAGACTCTTTCTTTTTTGGATTCTCCAATCAGCTACAAGCACCCACGCTTGTTATTCTTTAAGCTCCAATGGCAGCAACCGAGTTGATCATCAATGTTTTGAAGTAATCTCTACCTAAAAAACCCTAAATTTTGTGTAAAGGAAAACTCTTCTAGATCTCACAAGAGATTTACACAAAACAGAAAAGTATGAGCAACAATACAACAGGAGCAACTCTAAAAACACGGTTAGGGTTTTTCTTTATATACCTAGAGTAAAAACAGAAAACCCAAAACGTTTAATGAGTTAGGGCTAAGCTGAAATATTCTGCAGAAAAACATTCTGCCCGAGATTCGATCGATCGAGTCTTTCTTTCGATCGATTAGCCAGGCCGAAATGCACCAATGCATCTGCAGCCTCTCGATTCCAACTTTACATGAAAGACCCAACTTTGAGCAAGCCTAAACAAGACTTAAACATATTGTTTTGATCATGGTTTGCCAACATTACACATTAGAGTTCTAAATACATAAATTCCTAAATCTTTAGAACCTAACAAACTCCGCCTTTGGCAATCCATGACAAAACACAAACTAAAGCTCAAAGTTTACAAGAGAAAGCCCTTTACATAAATAATGCTCATAAAAACTAAAATTCAATTCTAACTACTATCCATCAGTTGCAAATGTAGACAGCAGCTCAATTGAATCAACCTGTATATTCCTAAAACACTCAACAAACGCATGAACGCATGTGTGGCAGAAAATAGTAAATAAACAGGTATAACATTCTTGTATGATTCACACAGAAACATATATCAATGAATAATCTCATAAATATAAAACAATAAACAGTGAATCCAAAGACACAAGAATCATGTATATATCATGTATATCAAAAAAATGTAACTCCCCCTGACATGAATATCCAAAAAAAAAAAAAATGATATACACAGTGAAGCACCTAGATACAATCTAATATCTCCACTAGCTCCTCAAAGCAAAAAAAAAAAAAAACTCTCCCTCTAACTACAAAACTCCTCTACAAAGTTTACTCCCCCTTTTTGTGACGGAATGCCAAAGGGAAATTACAATCCATCATCAAAAGGAGGTGGTGAGGGTAAACGAAGATGTGCTAGATCAGCTCGCAATGCACGGATCTTGTCAAGCAAGTCCACCAAAATCTGACCATGAGCCGCCTGAACGGTCATGACAGTCTCCAAAGTACGACGGATATCAAAGTCATCCGATGGAGGTGGAGGAACATCAACAGTAGCAGCAGCATCAGGATCAGGAACAGCCTCACTAGCAGGACCTGTAGAAGAAGAGGGAGGAGGTAAAAAACCAGAAAGCTCAGACCTAGGGTGTTTAGAACCAGCTCGAAGGTGAGCAGCCCTCTACCTAAGAAAAGACGCACCTATAGGAGCAATCACATGAATAGGCTCAGAGGAAGGAAAACCACTAAGATCAAGATAAAATAAAATCCTATGAATGAAAATAGGATGAACAAGAGCATGTGAAGAAGATGAACTCCTATAAACTTCATTCAAAGAACGAAGAAACAAATGAGGAAAACTGATAGGAGTATCAGTGACAAGAGCGTACAAAAATACACACCGCTCGAGAGGAATGGTGTGAAGATGAGAGATGGGCCAGATAGAATGACACGCTATCCTAAAGAAGATATAGTGCAACTCAAAAAGCTCAGCAAAGGTGATCCTAGGATCAAAACCCCACTGGATAGAGGACCCAGTGATGTAAGACATGACATCACTCAAAACAGGAGACTCATCATAAGGATAGACTGGGTGCTGGACCAAGGGTACCCCAAGAGCATCAGCCACTATCGAATGAGTAATGGAGTACTCTACGCCTCGTATCAAATTCTTTACCAAAGTGTTGGAATCATAGACACGGATAAAGATGTACGAGAAGAACTCTCTAATCAGGGAAGCTGGAGGAGGAGGATCAGAAACATCCAACAGTGGTAACCAGCCCCAACGCTCAAAGTTTACCCTAATGGCAGGATCAAGCTCATCTAAGATGACAGAACGCTCAGACCAAATCTTTCTCTTAAGGTTCAGCTTCTCATAAGTTTCTTGGTTTTTCTCACTCAGAAACCTCTCACGGTCAAAGGAAGGAAGGAAAGGAGTAGGTGAGGGGGCAGACCTACGAGCCCTAGTCTTCCTAGGCATAGTGCTAAGGAAAGGACAGAGATACAAAGAGAAAACTAAAAAATAACACAAAGACCAAGGACAGACTGCAGGTTAGCACAAAAAGAGATAGAACAAAAATTTATATGATGCATGAACAACCACAATGTCATAATGCATGTACTAATGCAGTAAGCAAAGTTCAAATTAAGTTTAATTTGCACAAAATTGGCTTGAGCATAGAGTTTCTAACAAAAACCCTAAAAATTTGAAAAACCACTTGAGAATTTTGAAACAGATTGATGAATTGAGCATTACATAACACAACACACAGATTATAATGCTTAATTACATCAAAACAACAAGCCAATTTCATCAATTTCAACCTAATTGAACAAAATCCCCAATTCGGAATTAATACAAACCCTAGAAATTTCAATTTTTCACAAACCCCAAAATTGATCAAATTAAACTAGCAAGATCATGTTTATATCATGTCCCCATAAAAACCCATTGATCAATTGCACAAATTTGGGCTTAAATCAACAAAAATCCCAAAAAGAAAAAGGTCCGAAAATTTGAGTGTAAATGCATGAAAAATGTAAATAAACTCAAAAAGGAAGGGCAAAAGAGACTTACCGGCTTCAGGGAAAAGAATCTTTGCAAAAAATTGGAGGAAAATGACAAAAAATTGACTGTAGAGCCTTACCTAGTCGAAGAGAGAAGAAAAGTTTGAAAAAAACTTTTTGAAAAAGTGTTTGAATCAGTCAAGAACAGTGTTTTAAAAAACCTGATTCACGACTTTTAATTGATCGAAAATTACATTCAATCGATCAAATCAATTCGAGATTTTTAAAAGAATTTTAAATATTTTCAATCGATCGAAAAACAGCTTGGATCGATCGAAACAGACAGCGGCTCACAGTAATTTAAGAAAAATTACAGTTTTGAAAAACTCAAACCAGTTTTTGAAAATAACTCCTCAAAGCATTAAACAAAATGCATGAGTATGAGATGTAATGGAATGCGTTTTTAAAAACCCAAATTTTTAATTCCAGTTTCTCCAAAGAAAGTTTTAGCCATTCTCCCTTCAAGTTCTCAAGCAAACAAAATGTTTTGCATAATACTCAAGGTATTTTCAAACTTGGTTGGTCAGACCAAAAACACACGCAATTACATGTACAGTGTTTAGCAAAGAGTAACTTGTGTAGTATGTGCAAACTAGCAAGAACTTGAGATACATGTAAGGTGATATGTGAATAGAAATCAATCACAAAGTCTACAAAGTTCATCACACAGAATTTTAAAAGAGACTATCACCTAAAGAGTTACATCATATAACTCCCACATCTCCTAGAACATAAGCTTGCAATCATGTAAGTTTCTTAAATTTTGCCTCATTATTTTATTTATTTATTTATTTTTTTTTTGTGAATTGGCATCAAGCCTAATAGTATACACCAATTTTAATTATGTGAAATGGCATCAAGCCTAATAGTACACACCAATTTTAAGCATTAAGCAATTAATCGAGGCTACATCTTATGTTCTTTTTGTGCATGTACTATACTTTCTCGAGCACAAAATCTTATGAAATGCACTAAGGTGTTCATGATTGGCTAGTGAACAGTGGTGAGATGGTTATTTATGCCTTTCTCAAAAGGATCAAGTCCGACAGTCAAATAACATGTGACTTCAAAATCAAGACAAAGTGATAAACACCATAAACATCTTTCCCACACAATATGCACTACAAAATTTCAACTAGTCAAGTGCAATAAATAAGTTCATCAAAGCTAAACAAGATACATAAGACATGTTATGTGTAAATAAATTGACCAACCTTGTTTTCAAAGTCCAAGAAAAATAGTGCCAAACATATTTTGCTTTCCCTTTTTTTTTTTTTAAAAAAAAAAAAAGAGAAAACAAATAAATTCTAGAATGAAATGCATGAATGTAATGCAATGCAAGTCTTAGAATAAAAACACAAAAAAAAAAACACAAAAACCAAAGAGCAATGGTCACAAAGAAATTAACAATGAAGCACAAGGACCAAGAACCTAACGAGACTAGGGACACCGAAGCACACCAATCACTTGACGAAGTGTCTCCAACTTACTTCCATCAAGCGGTTTGGTAAAGATGTCAGCATTTTGACGATCAGTAGGGATATACTCAAGACAAAGAATTTTCTTTTCAACCAGATCCCTAATGAAGTGATATCTAAGTTCAATGTGTTTGGTCTTAGAGTGTTGAACAGGATTCTTAGATATATATCTATAGCACTAGAATTATCACAATAGACAACCATGGCGTCTTGAGGAATCCCATAATCACTTAAGAGTTTTTTCATCCAAATGAGCTGAGAACAGCAACTCCCAGTAGCAATATATTCTACCTTAGCAATGGATAAAGAAACAGAATTTTGCTTCTTACTCATCCAAGTTACAAGATTGGCTCCTACATAAAAACACCCCCCAGTGGTGCTTTTTTTGTCATCAGCATTCCCAGCCCAATCAGAATCAGAAAAACCAACAAGAGACAAATTAGACTCCTTGCTATAAAATAATCCATGATCATAGGTTCCACTCACATATTTTATAATTCTCTTAACAGCATTTAAATGAAAAACCTTAGGATTAGACTGAAATCTAGAGCAAACACTAACACTAAAAGAGATATCAGGCCGACTAGCAGTCAAATATAAGAGACATCCAATCATGCTTCTATATAAAGTAACATCAACAGACTCACCTGAAGGATCAATTGTCAATTTTGCATTAGTAGCCATTAGTGTTCTAGCATGAGCAGCCTTGTCTAGTCCAAATCTTTTAACCAGATTTCTTGCATATTTAACTTGATTGATGTAGATTCCTGACTCCGTTTGCTTTACCTGCAAACCTAAAAAGTAAGTTAGTTCACCAACTATGCTCATTTCAAACATCGCTTTCATTTCATTTGTAAAAGAATGAGCAAGAGAATCATTAGTAGCACCAAAAACAATGTCATTAACATAAATTTGAGCTACAACAAAACCAGTCTTTTGTCATCAACATAGCATGAGTGAGTAATCACATTCAAGGCTTTTGATCTCAATCTCATGTTATCATTTAGACTACCTAATATAGTTGTGGTGGGATGATTCAGTCTCACTCGAGAGGATGGACCTTTAACTAAAGATGTGAAGGTACCTTTCTGTTCAGATGGAGGACTGAGCTCACTTTGTACCTATTGAGTTTCACGAACCGAAGTGGATGGTTCTAAATTGGATGGTACTGAAACTGTATCATTCAACACTAATAGCTCTTCCTTACTATGTTTCCCAACATACTCAGCAGGAAAAGAATCATCAACTTCTAAAGACTTATCTTGAGCAAGAGTAGTGCTTTCTAAAAGTGCTTCTGAACACACTTCATCATTTATCACAACATTTGAAGATTCCATGACTGTTTTGGTTCTCAAATTGTACACTTTATAAGCTCTACTAGTGAAAGAGTATCCTAGAAAGTATCCTTTGTCACTTTTTGCATCAAACTTTTCTAGGTTCTCTCTATCACGTAGAATGTAACAATCACTGCCAAATATCTTGAAATATTTGACAACAGGCTTCTTCCCTCCCCAGAATTCATAGGGAGTTTTCTTGAAGTCAGGTCTGAAATACACTCGGTTGAGGGTATGACAAACAGTGTTGACAGCTTCTCCCCAGAAGGATTTTGGCAACTTTTTGTTGTGTAACATAACCCGTGCCATCTCCTGTACAACCCTATTTTTCCTTTCCACAATCCCATTTTGTTAAGGTGTCTTGGGTGAAGAGAACTCTTGATGAGTGCCTTAATCATTGTAGAAAGTAGCCAACTTAGTATTCTCAAATTCTCTTCCATGATCACTTCTTATTCTGGCTATCACAGTATCTTTCTCAACCTGCAATTTTTTGCACAGATGTATCGTCTTCTCAGGAGCCTCAGCTTTATCTTTCAAAAGCACAACCCAAGTATATCTAGTAAAGTCATCCACAACAACTAGAATATACTTCTTTCCACCCAAACTCTGAACTCTAGCAGGACCCATGAGGTCAATGTGCAGTAGCTCTAGAGGTCTTGAAGTTTGAACACTAGTCACAGATGAATGCTTGGATTTCACTTGTTTACCTATCTGACATGGTCCATAAATGCACTTATCTATCTTCTCAAACTTAGGTAAACCAATAACTGCCTTACATTTGGAAATCTTTTCTAACTGCTTATGACTGGCATGTCCCAACCGTTGATGCCACAAATCAACTTGATCAATCTTTGCACTAAAGCACTTGTTGTTCACACTTGGTATTATGCCATAACAGTTGTCAGCTGTCCTTACACCAACACACATACAGTCACCTCCTCCATCAAGTATCTCACATTCATACTTGGTGAAAAGAACATTTAAATCATTGTCGCAAATCTGGCTTATACTGAGTAAATTGGCCTTCAGTCCATCAACATACCAAACATCTTCAAACACTGGCAATCCTGAAATATCCACAGTTCCAATGCCTCTGATCACAGATTTGCTTCCATCTCCAAAAGTGATTGTTCCAATCTTTCCTTCAAAGAGTGTTTTGAATAAACCTTTGTTCCCTGTCATATGCTTGGAACAACCACTATCCAAATACCAAAGACAAGAATCACGTGCCTTTAAGGCGGTTAAAGCAATATAGCATAAATAATTCTTATCACATATGATTAAATCAACTCAAGTAAAGATTTAACAAAAACAACAAGAGGCAAAGACAACAAGTAGGCAAGTTGATATATAAGCAAAATGATTTTCCAAAAATCCATGACAACAGGGGTCACGGATCAACTCAGAGATCAAAAAATCTCCAACAAGAGAGCTACCCGCTTTGATACCACTTGAACGGTTTTAGACCCCTTAAACCAACCAGATTAACCTAGTTAATTAGCCAAGTTGTTACTTAGTCAAATTATGCAACTCTAGGTTATCACAAACATACAATCATATCAAAAGTATAAAACAGCAGAATAAAAAATAATACAAGATATGATCACCCAGGAAAACCAAACCGGTAAAAAACCTAGGGAGGATTTGACCTAGCTATCCTCAAGGTAAACCTAAATCCACTATGAAAGGATTGAAGTTCATACAAAAGGACTTACAAGCTCTCCGCTTGACTTCCTAATGCTACCCACCAGTAGAACTTACTGACACGACCACGTGCAAGCTCTGAATCCACGGACTCCTTCTTTCTTGGATTCTCCAATCAGCTACAAGCACCCACGCTTGTTATTCTTTAAGCTCCAGTGGCAGCAACCGAGTTGATCATCAAGGTTTTGAAGTAATCTTTACCTAGAAAACCCTAAGCTTTGTGTAAATGAAAACTCTTCTAGATCTCACAAGAGATTTACACAAAACAGAAAAGTATAAGCAATAATACAACAAGAGCAACTCTAAAAACGTGGCTAGGGTTTTTCTTTATATACCTAAAGTAAAAACAGAAAACCCAAAATGTTTAATGAGTTGGGGCTGAGCTGGAATAGTCTACAGAAAAACATTCTGCCCGAGATTCGATCGATCGAGTCTTTCTTTCGATCGATCGAGCCAGGCCGAAATGCACCAATGCATCTGCAGCCTCTCGATTCCAACTTTACATGAAAGACCCAACTTTGAGCAAGCCTAAACAAGACTTAAACATATTGTTTTGATCATGGTTTGCCAACATTACACATTAGAGTTTTAAATATATAAATTCCTAAATCTTTAGAACCTAACAAGTATGACTATTTCTTTAGTTAATTTCTGAATTTTCTTGTAACTGTCACATGTAACTAATGACATGAAAATGCTAGAGAGAGAGAGCATATAAGTATACAACAATGGTATTCAAGAATGACATTTGGTTAATTTTATAGTAGATTTTAAATCCATCATTTCTTCCGATTTTTTTTTTTTTTTTAATCTGGTTGGGTTTGCACATTTATTTTTTATTTTTTATTTTTACATTCACATGTTGGTTTGGTTATGTGATATGTTTTCTAGTACAAGTTTCTTGGGACGCTTTTGATTCAAGGTTGCAATCATTGTTGATAATAGATGACACAATAACCAAAATGTGATGCTTTATTAAGAAGAAGAAACTTTTTAATTTTGTCAATTTGAAGTTAAAATTATCATGGGAAGACCGTAGTAGTTTTCCTTTCTGATCGTAGTTTGTTGGTAATTCCACAAAAGCTGGAGCATTATGTATTTACTGTCATTATGTATTTACTACTCTTACCAACCATCGCTTCGTTTGTATTAAACGAGGAATTACATCTTTCATACTACAAGCTCCTGTTGGAAAACAAGAGTGCATCACATACAAAATCCTACCTAATTGTCAAAAAACTTGAAGGAGTTGTTTTTCTTCTTCTTGGTTCAAACAAGCAGTTGTTTTTCTTCTCTATAAGTTGTTTGAGAGAAATTAAACTTCTCTATTTTTTCATTAAAATATATGTACATTAAAACTGGCATTATTTGTAGTTAAAAATATAATATCAGTGGTAGGCCAAAGTTAGAATCATTAACAGCCTGTTACCTAAGATTTGATGTAAAATTATTGTAAACATAATATTTCTTATAGTAAAATTTGTAGTGTTAGTATACATATTTGTATAATATTTGATAGTATAAAGTTCGTATAAAATCATATTCTTGATTGAACTAAAATCAATATTATCTTTAGATTTGCAGTTGATTAAAAAAATCAATATTATTATTATTATCTTTGATTTTAGTCTCAATCGATGAACGCAGCGTCCCCCTCAAGTCGGCTAATTACGCCTACTACATGCCAACAAAATTTTGAGGTTTCGCCAGCCACGATACTTTTTCCTCGCATGTAATTTATGTTTTTGTCCCATGTGGCATACTTATGTTTGATGTAAGAGTGCTTTCACTTTCCGTTGGAATGCATGAAATTTATATTAGAAGTCCCTTCCAAAGAAAATCCCAACCATCTTCCCTTTCCCTGCGTGATTTTATATAAAACACAATGTTAAACCACCTGATATGTTTTTAATATGTATGCTAATTTTTATGCCAAGCAGATGTTACTTATTATTCAACCCATAAACTCATATCTTATATTATTTTAAATTACAAAAATTTGAATTTAAACAGTTATTTGATGACCTTATTATTAATCGTTGATCACTTTAAAATTTTGCAAGTATAGAGAATATATAAAAAAAAAATATAATCGAATAGTAAATTTGTCAAAATTAGCATAAAATTTAAAAATATTAAATGGTATAACTTGTAAGTAATACTACAGCAAATGTAAACTATCAAATATAAATGACTAAGAAGTCCTTTTTCAGCTTCCATTTCGAGGAATACAATAAATACATATCCCCTTTTATTAATTATTAATGCAACTTATGAGTTATGATTATAAAGTTGTTATGGGTTGATATGTATGGTTCATTTTTTTTTTTTTAATGTGTCTTCTAATTGAGACACTCTTAAATGTTCTTCTTATTTTTACAATTTTACACGTTCTTCTTATTTTTCTCTTCTAATTCAAATAATAATAGTTTATACTCTTTTTGTTTAAGTTGTCATAAATAATAAATATTTAAAAGGTTTCTAAAATTAGAAAAAAAATTGTTATTAATATACCGCTTAAAAAGTTCACATTATTGGCCAGTCTACCCAATAATTTCTCCTTATTTGCTTATGAAATTTGACTTTCTATTAATTTTCATTACTTTTTCTTTTATATCATCATGTAATTTGTGTTTATCTCGAGTTATGCATCATTACTAGTATATTTTATCTTGGTTTCATTATTGTGTAATAAAAAAAATCATGTGACCACCCTTAAAATTAGGAGAGAGTAACTTAAGATGGTCTCATGAGATCATCCTCTCATAGCACGTGAAACCAAAATATAAGGGAACCATACATATATGTTGTAAGAGAGAGGTCTCATGAAACTATTTTGTAAGATGTTATTTTTAAACTTAGAGTTGTGTAAAGAACAAATTTCAAAATACAAATTACCTATAAAAAGGGTAACAAAGGAGAGCCGCACAAAGTTGTTCCAACTTTCTATTATGAGAAAGTCTATAAGCGGCACAAAAAAATTTGACACCTACTAATGTGACAGTTATTAGTAGTAATAGGTAAAAAAGTGATTTTAATGACGGATCCAAATGAAAACCACACTTTACAACTTAACTAATGCCAAAAATGTAGTCAAAATTTTTTTATGCATCTAGCATTGCTATTCTATTCCCTTCATGCTTAGAAAGCCCCAAAACAAGGAAGTAGTATCATGTTTGATAATAAAGATGCCCACTATAGCGAGATGGGGGCAATGGATGGTGGTGGGTAGGGCTTGTATTTTTGCACCTGTCTAAAAGCTTTGTTGTGTAGCAAATGTGACAAGGAATGGGATTGGCAGAGGGAAAGGCAATGCAAAGGTGCAAAGTTCATCTACAGTATGGGAGAAAAGTATGAAAAGAAACAAATTAATTATAAGAATTTTATTAACGTGTGCCTTTAGGGCATATATTACTAAACCATTTAAAAATTTATGAGAATTGAAAGCAAAAAAGTGATTAATTATTTTGACAAATTTTTCATAAAATTTTTTCTAAAATGAATGGTTAATGTGTGCCCTAAAGGCATACATTAACCGGACTCTAATTATAATACGTGGAGTCAGGGGCGGAGCTAAAGGGGGGCGAGGGGGGGCTGCCCCCCCTGACCCTCCTCCCAAACCCCTTTAGTATAGGATTTTTGGATTACTTTGCCCCATAGTGGCAGAGCCACTTGAGGACCGAGGGGACCTTGGCCCCCCGAAAATTTTGAAAAAAATTTAAAATAAATATTTTTTTGGAAATATCTTAAAAATTTAGAATGGGCTACTCAAAATTTTAAGCTAATCTAGTGAAATTTAACCCAAAAATTTAATTTGGGAAAAAGGAAAAAACCCAAAAAATTAAATTCGGTAAAAAATAAAAATAAACAAACAAACAAAATCCACTATCCAGCCCAATAATCAGCCCACGTTCCTCCAAAACCCCTCATTCACCTTTTATAAATTCCAAATTTGCAACATATATAAACTCAAAAAAAAAAAAAAAAATTTAGGTTACTGTGTACTGTTCCAATTGCGTCGCTTGCCATGGCCAGTTAACCACGCTGCCAGCTTGCTGGAAGTCTGTAACGCGCCACTCCCCGGCGGCAACACTGGTACACCTCTTTCTCTCTTACCGCTCTGTCGTTTGTTTGCTTAACATTGCTGTTATATTTGCTAATAACTGCTCAACACTATTGTGAAGCAGTACACTTTGAGTCTTTGACCGACTAGTAAACTTCTAGACTGAGTAGAAGTGTTGTATAGCTGTACAGCATTTCCCAAATAACACTTTTATCTTTCTTTATTTTTTTATTATAATAAGATATATTAGTTTTGTTTTGGTGATTTAATGTTCTTTACACAGTACATTACAATTGATAATAATAATAATATAATATATAATAATGTGGCTTATATTAGAATATTAGATTATCTATTTATATCTGATAATAGTAGAAGGACAAATAATTGTTTAATTGTTTGATTTTATCTAATTGCATTTAAATAGTAATTTGTACTTCATTGTTCACACTTCTTTTTTTAACAAAAATTATTGTATAAATCTTCAAAATTTCATATCTATTAATCAATTTTTTATCCTAAATGCTGAAACATTAGATGTAACTACTTAGAAAAGCTCTAGAATGTAAAAAGGTAAGTTCAAACCTAAGTACAAATAATTTAGTACGGTGAAAAAAATGTAAGCACAAGTTTACTTAAAGTTAGTTTATGAAATAAAGTAAATTACTTTTTGCCACAATTTGGGCCAAGTTAACTTGAGTTTTTTGCATTTTGAGCTAATGTAGGTAGAACTAATGTAGGCTTAACCCATTAACACAATATAGGCATAACTAATTTGCCCCCCCTAAGAAAATTTCCTGGCTACGCCACTGCGTGGAGTCGTCAATGTGGGTCACTACAAGAGATATGTCCAAAGAGATTTTTATTTTTATTTTTATTTTTATTTTTCATTTGGTAAAATGTCCAAAGAGATTTGCAAAGAAGGAAAATCATCAAGAATCTAACAAGTGGGATTTTTCATCAAAAAAAAATTATATATATATATATATATATAATATTGGTTTTCATTTTAAGTGACAAATTAGCAAATTTTTTTTATTATAATAAGATATATTAGTTTTGTTTCGGTGATTTAATATTCTTTACACAGTACATTACAATTAATAATAATAATAATATAATATATAATAACGTGGTTTATATTAGAATATTAAATTATCTATTTATATCTGATAATAGTAGGAGGACAAATAATTGTTTAATTGTTTGATTTGATCTAATTGCGCTTAAATAGTAATTTACACTTCATTGTTCACACTTCTTTTTTTAACAAAAATTATTGTATAAATCTTCAAAATTTCATACCTATTAATCAATTTTTTATCCTAAATGCTGAAACATTAGATGTAACTACTTAGAAAAGCTCTAGAATGTAAAAAGGTAAGTTCAAACCTAAGTACAAATAATTTAGTACGGTGAAAAAAATGTAGGCACAAGTTTACTTAAAGTTAGTTTATGAAATAAAGTAAATTATTTTTTGCCATAATTTGGGCCAAATTAACTTGAGTTTTTTTGCATTTTGAGCTAATGTAGGTAGAACTAATGTAGGCTTAACCCATTAACACAATATAGGCATAACTAATTTGCCCCCCTAAGAAAATTTCCTGGCTCCGCCACTGCATCGCAGGGATCCCATGCGAACACGTCAAGGTTCCTTTTGAGGAACTTAAGCAACTCCTCCTTCTCCCGGGGAGGCAGTTGGGCTCTGACTCGAAAGAACCTCTCCGGGTTATCGTCGATGACCACTTTTTCTAGGCTTTCATGTTTTGCTTCCTCAGCGGCCGTATCAGTTGGCGCCACTGAGGCCATTAATTGCTATAAGTTTTCGGCCGCGGTGGCCGAGGACTCTGTATCGTGCCGATGTGAGGTGGCTGCCACCATACACCGCCTTGTCGTGGACTGGCATCCCCGGATCTCGAGGACTCAGCCCCCTAACGGGAATTTCACCTTCTGGTGCAGGGAAGAGGCAATGCCCCCCAAGGTGTGGAGCCAAGGCCTTCCTACAATGGCAGTGTAGGGGGAGTACGTGTCCACCACTATAAAGTCCACTTCCACTACTTCCGGGTTGGTCTGGATGGACAGCCTGATCACACCCTTCGGGATAACTAGCTTCCCATCAAAGCTCATCAAGGGAGAGCTATAGGGCGTTAGGTCTTCCGGCTTTAGCCCCAACCCCTTATAAAGGTCGGGGTACATAACCTCAGCCGTGCTGCCACCATCCATCATCACCGTTCTTACGTCGTAGTCCCCAATTCTGAGGGTGATCACCAAAGCATCGTCGTGGGGTTGGGTGGTTCTGTCCTTGTCCTCCTCGGAAAAGCTTAGGGTCGGGTGAAAGCCTCTCCTGGCCTTCTTTGGCTCGGATTGGGACTCCCTGGCAGGCACCTGGGTCACAGACAGCACTCGCGAGAGGCGTATGCCTATTTTTCCTGGCGCAGCCAGGATCACATTAATCGTACCAGCGGGCTACCTCATGGCAGTGTCCCTCCATGGCTCCTGGTAGGTCTGGCCCTGATGGCCGTTGGAATGGTGCAGGAGGTGCTTCAGCTTCCCCTTCCAGACTAACTGGTCCAGATAATTCCAGAGGTTCTGCAGTCCTCTATAGCATGTCCGTGGTCCTGGTGGTATTGGTAGTAATGGTCCTGATTGCGCCTATCAGGATCCCCCGACATCTTATTCATCCACTTGAAGTACGGTTCATTCCTGATCTTTTCCAGCACCTTGTGTACTGGTTCTTGGAACATAGCGTCGACAGTCTGGGCGTTTGTCGCCCCAGATTGTTCCATGAAATCTCTCCTTGGACGGGCATTGTTCTACCGGTCTGACCTGGAATCCCTCCTCTCCTGAGGGATAACCTTCTCCTTCCCCTTGCCCTGTAGCAAGTCTTCCTCTACCCGCTTGTCTTTATCAATCTGATCCATTAACTGCCGCACGCTGGTGGCGGGCTTACCAGTTAAGGACTTCTTCAGGCCATGCCCCATCGGCAGTCTGTTCTTGAATGTATTGATGGCGACATCGTCGTACTTGCCATCCAGCTCATTGTAAATCTCCCAATACTTGTCCGAGTAAGCCTTGAAATTCTCCCCGTCACGCATGGTCAGGACAGTAACGTGCTCATGGGCTGAGGAGGTCTGCTGTTTGTAACAAAATGGGAACCAAAGGCTTGGGTCAGCTGTCTGTACAAGTCTATGGAATTCGTCCTCAAGCCGTTGAACCACCTCATTGCCACAGGTCCCAAGCTAGATGGGAAGACTTTGCACATCAGCGCCTTGTTCTTAGAGTGGACAGCCATCCTGTGGTTGAACTGGCTCACATGCTCCATGGGGTCCGTTTTGCCATTGTAAACGGTGAAGGTTGGCTGCTGGAACCGCCGAGGGAGCACCACCTCTTCTATGCGACGCGTAAAGGGTGATTTGGAGAGCCAGTCCAGTGCCCTGCTCATGGCGTCACTTCCTAAGCCCCTAGGAGTTGGGCTGTCACGTTTATGCCTCTGGTAGCGCTCATCCTCGTGGGAGAAAGTTTCACTCGGGGGTGTTCTCGACCTTTGCCTGTAATCGTCATCATTTTTGTCGTCAGAGGGTAAGTCAGGGCTGGGTTCGGATTGCCTTCACCGTGCATGGCGCAGCTTTCTCTTCAAATCATCTATCTCTCGCTGCATGGCCACCTTATCATCCTGTATCTGGGATGCGTGACTCTTAACCTCTTGTGATCGTGTGGCCTGGCCATTATCGTGCCTCTGGGGCACGTGGCCGCCCCTATGGGTATGGCTTTTGCTAGTTTGAGGTATGCACGCTTGCCTCTTGAAATCGTCTGTTCTCCTCGCTTTGGCCGTGCCCGGTGTCACCATAGTTATTCTGATGCTGGGATTTAGCCGGTTCATGCCGATGGGAACTCCCTTGGTGAGGGCCTGATCCTACCATGCCTGGCTGTTGTCCTTACTAATGCACAAGTTCTTCCCACGGACGACGCCAATTGTAGGGACCAGGTTCGGGCCTTTCTACGTATTGAGAGAGTGGACCCAAGCCCAGCTAGCCTTGCAATGAATTTATAGAGAGCGGGGTCAAGAACTAGGCTCTAGCAAGGTATGCAACGGCCATGCATGGTTGCTCGTGGATTTAAATAGTACAAACGTAGATAAAAATGAACAATGATGCTTCTCGGCCTTTCTCTTGGGAGCTTGCAGTTCTTATTACTTCTTTAGTGATTGGTTACAATTACTTCTAGGAGAATACAAGTTGCTACCGTCTTCCTTTTCTTTTTCCCATCCCCTCTTTCCAAAAGGGATTCCTTACATTATATACTCATTTCTAAATTGATCCTAGCCCTACATTTGTTGAGCAACCAGGCCACTACTTGAGTGCCTGTCCCATCAGCCACCTTCCCATTCTTCCTGTGGGTTGCAGCAATCAAGTTAGCACTGTTTTGGAGTCCCCTCCTCATTAATGCGGCCAAGACGTTAGTTGTGGGCATTTAATGTGGAGGTGACAGTTCGTTCCAGACTTGCTCCTCCACCGTGCTTCCATTGCTAACGCGTGGTACTTGCTCTTTCCTCTTTGGTTATTTAGGAAGACCCCCCTTGATGGTGTGTTGCCTGTTCACTTTTATGGTCTCGGATGTCTGAGGACAGAGTCGTCCTCGGACTAGTTTCTTGGACACTGGGCTTCTTACTTTCATCCTTGGACCCTACATACATCCTCGGCGTGGGCTTTTGGGCCCGGTTTGAAGTGGGCCAGGGCTGTCTGACTTTCTGGCCCCATAATATTAATAGTCAAAGTTAAAGCAAAATCCAATTAGATTTTAATTGGATTTTCAATTTCACGCCACGTGTCTTATTTAATTTTTAATTTTGTGCCAAGGGAATTATTGAGAATAAAAATCGAAGAGTCTAAATCCAATTAGGTTTAAATTAAATTTCAATTAGAGTCCAATTTTCCACCACTTGTCCATCTAAATTTTTAATTTTTGTTTCAAGTGAATTATTAGGGGTACGTTTGGTAGACTGTAATAGCAATTGTAATGTAATAAGTATTCATATGGTTTAGCTTTACAGTTGTTTGGTTAAGTTTTTATTACTTGTAATAATCATTCCATATGAATCTCTATTCCTTAAAATGAGGAATAGACATTCCTTATTAAAAGTACTGAATCCCTATTCCCTTGCTAAACGTAATATGCTCTGGTTAAGCAAAATTCCCAAAATTTCCAAAATGTCCCCGCTACCCACGTCTTCTCCAAAAATTTCTTTCTCCTTGCTCTGTTAACAAAAATCCCAAAATCCCCTACTACCCGTATTTTCTCCAAAATTCCTTCTCTTTGCTCTGTTAACAAAATTTCCAAAATCCCTCACTACCTGCATCTTCTCCAAAATTTCATCTCCTTCCTAAATTTTCCATCTCCCTCCTCTCTAAAATTTTATTTTCCCGCTACTAGAGATCTATTTATATGGGTATTGTCTTTCTTTCACCCTCAGTTGCTGCTCCCTCTTCTCAAGGAAATTTTTTTTTCCTTCTTCCCTTAGGTCTGCGATTTCCACAGGTATTGCAACCTCTCTCTCTTCTTTTCTCATCTATTTGTATGGGTATTTCCTTTTACTCACCCGCTGCTTTCTCTTCTCAGGATTTTTTTTCTGCCCATAGATCTACAATTTCTACAGGTACTGCCCTCTGTTTCTATGGTCCGTATCAATTTCTTTCTTTCTTTTTTTTTTCTTTTTTTTTTGACATTATATCAAATTTGCCATAGTTGATATTTGTATAGCTGTATAATTGATACTGCCCTCTGTTTCTGTTACCGTATCAATTTCTTTCTTCTT
>NW_027069651.1:975154-1063661 GCF_002906115.3 Quercus suber | reverse complement strand
TTTTTTTTTTTTTTTTTTTTTTTTTTTTTTTTTTTTTTTTTTTTTTTTTTTTTTGACGTTATATCAACTTTTCTATGAAACTGAGATTAGAAACAATGACCGTGAACCCTATAGCCAATCTAAAGCATATCAATAATATATATATATATATATATATTAACAAAATATTTTTATTTCAGCTGTGCATTTTGGCATTATATATAAGAGTATATATATATATATTAATGTGTCTGATATATACTATATGTAATCTGTGGGGATGACTTTAAATAATCAAAATTTAGAATTTCAAAATCAATTAATTAATATTAGGAGGCAGAGAATTGAAAGTTATCTATTGAAGTGTGGGTCTGTGTCAAAGTAGATAAGTGTGAAAGTTATCTATTAAAGTGTGAACATTAGTCTCAAGGAATTTGGTGGTGGGTTACCCACACACTTGGTATTGTGGTTATTCATATTTAATATATTATTTTAATTATCATCTTGTTCAATTATTTAAATTGTGTACAAATTTTATTAATAGTATAGTGAATTTGTTTAATGTTATTGTTTGCAGTTATGGCCCGTTTGAGTTTAGCCACAAGGAATAGGATAAAGAAAAGGAAGTTGGTTTTGGTTGTGATGTTTTGGTTGGATATGTTGCGCATTGTTAGTATGTTTTTTCAATTATTATGCTTTATAGTAGAGTACCGTGTTCGAAAAAGATCATTGAAAGCAACATATGGTCATGATTTTCATTCAAGGAAAGGGGAAATTCACCGTTTATGCTATGAGAGTGATGAAACTTGCATTAACCAACTTAGGATGAATAGAAATGCATTTACCAAGTTATGTGATATGCTTGAAACAATAGGTGGCTTAAAAGATACAAAACACATGTTAGTAGATGAACAAGTTGCCATGTTCCTACATACACTAGCACATCATGCAAAAAATCAAGTTATAAAACACCATTTTAGGCGCTCAAGATAGACAGTGAGTAGATATTTCAATGATGTGTTACATGCTATCATACGTTTACAAGGAGAGCTATTTAAGAAACCAGAGCCAGTTTCAGAAAATTCTTTAGATGAGAGATGTAAATGGTTTACGGTATCCAACAACGTGAATTTTCTTTTCAAGTTATGAAGTAGAAATATTGAATAAATTGCTGATTGCATTTTTTCTTTTTTTTTGGTTGTAACTACAGAATTGTTTAGGTGCATTAGATAGAACATATATTAGGGTGAGAGTGCCTTTAGAAGACTAACCTAGGTACCGAAATCATAAGGGGGAGATTGCCACAAATATACTAGGAGTTTGCTCACAAGACATGCAATTTATTTATGTTTTGCCTGGTTGGGAAGGCTCTGCTGCTAATGGTAGAGTCCTTCGAAATGCAATAAGTAGGAGGAATGAATTGAGAATTCCCCATGGTAAGAGAAATAGGTTGCCTACTAATTATATTATTATTTTTAAAGTTTTTATACACCCATTATACTAAAGACATTACAATATATAGGTTATTACTATCTTGTTGATGCTGGCTATACAAATGGCAAGGGATTTCTTACCCCATATAGAGGAAAATGATATCACTTAAATGATTGGAGAGATGGACAACAACCAAGAACCCCGGAAGAGTTCTTTAATATGAAACATTCTTCAGCTAGGAATGTTATAGAGAGATGTTTTGGATTGCTTAAAATACGATGGGCTATTCTTAGGAGTCCTTCATTCTTCTCAATCAAGACACAAAATCGCATTATTATGGCGTGTTGCCTTCTTCATAACTTCATAAGGAGAGTGATGCCTGTAGACCCAGTAGAAGAGGAGTTGGACAATGATGAGTAGTTGGCAGAAGGTATTAATGGTGACCCAATAACACATATTGAGACTTCGAATGAATGGACTGCATGGAGAACCAATTTGGCAAATGAAATGTTTAATATGTTGAGAAATAGAAGAGAAATATAGTTTAATAATATAATACTTTGATTTGTGACTTTTTCATGTATTGTTTCCTTGAGTTAATAATTTTTTTTTTATTGCATTGGTGTTAAACTGTTTATTATGTGCGTCTAAACTTTTGCATATTATTTTATTATCTTGCCATTTTATTGTTAGTATTTGGAGAGATATGGAAACGACTATACTTGATTCTCAAGATCCTTCTAAACGAAAGTGGACTCCTGCTGAAGATATAAAACTAGTGGAGGCTTTGGTAGAATATCACCATGAAAAAGAAGGTTGCCTTGAAAATAAGTTTAAACCCGGATATTTGAAAATCTTGGAAGGAAAGATTTCTACCAAATTACCTAATGTTGGCTTAAGAGCAAAACCACATATTGAGTCAAGATTGAGGACTTTGAAAAGAGAATTTCAAGTTATCCATGAAATGTTGACTGGGCCTAACACAAGTGGGTTTGGATGGGACACTATGAGGAAATGTGTTACCGCTGAAAATGATGTATAGGATGCATGTGTGCAGGTAAAAGGTCACAATCTTATAGATCCATGTATTTTATCTCTTTTGCTTTAACATAATTTATTAATTTTATCTTGCTGAAAGCTCGAAAACGTGTTGAAAAACACAAGAGCTGTTTAGACCCCCGATTAAAATTACAGCTCGATAGATTTTACACAACTTTAATATAAAGTGCGGAATAGTGTAAAAGCGAGCGGATGAACAATATAGCTACTCTAATCCATAAACTAAACAACACAGCAGTGTAATGGAATATAAAAGAGTAGGGAAGAGAGATGCAAACACAGAAAACACCAAGACGTGTTTTCGAAGAGGAAATCGAAGAACTCGGCAAAAAACCTCTCCGCCGCCCTTCAAGCGGAAATCGATCCACTAGACAATCAGTTGGATAAATGAGTAAGCAAGAGACCCTCCAAGCCTAATCTACCCGATGTACCTAAGCCCTCCAAGCTCCTACTCCAACAAGGCTTCTCGGAACCGTGTCTTGTCTTAGTTATCGGATCCCACAACAAGCTCCACGTTGCATCTGCCATTCCAGGCTTCTTCCAATGCTTCCCAGGAGCACCAAAACGTCACACAACACTCTCAAAAGGTGTGGTAAGTGTTTGGGCTATCAACCTCTCAATGCTGTGGAAATGGATAGGGAAGGGTTGAGGAGATACCACAAGCAAATGTATAGAGAAAGGTGGGGATGACAATCTCTAATTACAAATGTGTTTGGCTAGGGTTTTTCTCTCTGAAGCATTCCTCAACATTTGTGGGTAATGGGAGTTTATATTGGATAGGTGCAAAATGTGTGAGTCAGTCAGTACAGGCTGGCAGAACAGCATGTCTCGCGGGTGTCTCGCGGGAAGGCCTTACCCGCGAGATACTCGCGAGAGACAGCTGTCTCCATTTGTCATGACTCTTCGCATTCTAGCATGTGCAGGGCACATGCTTCACTTCACGGGAAGCTTAGTCGCGAGATACCCGCGAGATTCCATCAGCTTCCAAATTGCTTGAGTCTTCACACACTCTCTATCACACACCCCTTACAACAATTCCCACAACAAATACAGGGTATAAACAATTGATAGTAATTACAATCAAATTTGGCACGGAATAAAAGCCAACAAAACACATAGTTGTAAATCACAACTTTACAATCTCCCCCTTTGGCTATTCCGTGACAAAACCCTAAAACAGACTCTAGACTTAAACGTGAGTTTAGGAACATAAAAAAAAAAAAAAAAAAAAAGTAAAAACAACCATGTGCGTGAGGCTCCACTGCATTTCTTTGGTGGCAAACAAGGAATACAAACTTACTTTTTTGACGTTGAGCGTTCCATTGGTAGAAGGAATGCACTTAAGAATAGAAATGCACTAAAGAAGTGGGCGTTGCATCATGACCAGCATCACTAGCAGCTGCATCATCATGATGCAACTGCAAATAATACAAGCAAGCTAGGTAGGATGCTGCCGGTTTTAATTCTTTCATACTTTTATTGGCTGGGTCTAGTTATTATTGTTAGTATTCTAATCCAACTGTATTTTCCAACAATTTACAATCTTTGTCGATTTAGGAAGATTTTCTTAGATGCCACTGTTAAAAAATTGCTTGATTCTGGAATACTAGTTTGTAATTAAAGCAATTGGATTTTGACTATTCAAGCAGAAGATATAGAAATAAAAATGCTATAACAATTTTTTAACGAAAATTTTAAGACTATCTTTATTATTGTCACCGAAACCCTTTTTTTGGGGAAAAAATTTCATAATTAACTAAGGGTACATTTGGTACACTGAATGTAGATTACATTAGGAATAGCAATCTTTATTACTGGGAATAGAAAACATTGTAATGGAATAATTATTACTATTCATAAGTTTGGTTGTTACATATGGAAAACTTGTAAAAGAATATGTATAAGGAATCAACTGTACTTGATTCTCAAGATCCTTCTAAACGAAAGTGGACTCCTGCTGAAGATATAAAATTAGTGGAGGCTTTGGTAGAGTATCATCATGAAAAAGAAGGTAGCCCTGAAAATAAGTTTAAACCCGGATATTTAAAAATCTTGGAAGGAAAAATTTCTACCAAATTACCTAATGCTGGCTTAAGAGCAAAACCACATATTGAGTCAAGATTGAGGACTTTGAAAAGAGAATTTCAAGTTATCCATGAAATGTTGACTGGGCCTAACACAAGTGGGTTTGGATGGGACACTATGAGGAAGTGTGTTACTGCTGAAAATGATGTATGGGATGCATATGTGCAGGTAAAAGTTCACCATCTTATAGATCCATGTATTTTATCTCTTTTGGTTTAACATAGTTTATTTAATTTTATCTTGCTAATTTCATATTTTTGTCAATTATTTTGTAGAGTCATAAGGGGGCAGCGGCTTGTAGAAACAAATCATTTCCACACTATGAAGACCTTTGCATTGTGTATGCAAAAGACCATGCTACTGGTAAAGATGCTCAAGCACCTGCAGATGTTGTTGAAGAACTAGAAGCAGAGAAAAATGATGATAAATTAGATGATATTCATGAAGACGTGGACTGCACGCAAATTCCCACCCCTGGCAGTAATGGGGAAGAACAGAATGCTCGAAAAAAGAAAAGAAGAATTCAAAGTGGTGAAGATAATATGGTAGAAGCGATGAAAGAAGTTACAATCATTCTTGCTGCTCAGTTGAAGGATGCATCAGATAACCTTAGCAAGGCAGTCATTGGAGTTGTAGCAGCTGAAAGTAGGTCCAAAATAATGATGAATTACTAAAACTACCTGGCCTTACAACTAAGGAGCGTCACAAGGCAACTAAATTGATTGCTTGTCAACATGAACTAATAGATGTTTTCTTGAGCATGCTGGATGTTGAGAAGGAAGAATGGGTGAAAGGCCTTATTAATCTGGACTTTTGAGTGGCTTACAAAGGTTGGAAAATTCAATTTGCATTTATGCTTCATTTTTATCCCGCTTGAACATGGGGCTCTTAAGAATTTTGGATGATTGTGGTGTTTTTTTTAGGTAAATGGGATGTTATGTTATTGAAATTTTATATAATTTGGGCATTTTAAGACTTTTCAATGGTTATTCAACCTTTAGTTTGAATGAATGGGATTTTATGTTATTGAAATTTTATATAACAAAGAACATACATCAACAAAAATGAATGAATGGAATTTCAAACTGAGATATTTAGTTGTTGGTAGTATTTACAGTTGGACGAATAATGAAATAGTGATACTGTTTGTTGGGCAAATTTTACAGGTGTGAGACAACATTGAGAAGAAGACACGTTGAGAAGCAAAAAAAAGACAAGTCAATTTTAATGCAATGAAATGAAAGTAATCCAAAAAAAAAAATTTGGGTTTATTAAACCAAAAAAAAAAAAAAGATTTTCATTAGAGGTCTCTATTTAAGATTGGGTTTATTAAAGTAATCCTTATAAAAAATGTATTTATTATAATAAGGGCATTTTAGGCAATTTGATTTAAAAAGCTTTCATTACATCGTTTTAAGATATTGTACCAAACATGTGGAATACATATTCAGGGTTCTATTACTATAGGGTTACCAAACAACTGAATAGGAATAGTTATTACATTACAGCATCTTTCATTCCTTGTAATACCTATTCCTATTCCAATATAATCATCATTACAGTCTACCAAACATGTCCTAAGTGCATTCTTTTAAGATATGCTCTTTTAGATAATTTTTTATAAAAAATGAAAAATATAATTGATTTTTTACAATTTTTAATATTTCTCATAAAAGTTGACAGTGATGGCTCTATGAATTTTATGAATTTTTTTAGAGTAGTCACTAAAAAAGTTAAATTATACAAAATCTAATAAAGAGATAACTTGAACATACTAACGTCTCCAAAAAATGAATACACAAATATATGAAATATTACAATTTCTTTCACTAACAAAGAAAAGAAAAAAAAATTTTTGAGGGACAAAAAATAAAGTGGGAATTGAGAATGTCGAGATGAGAGTAATAAAATAAGAGAGAGTCTGAAATGATAATAGAGAAGAAAAAAATGGAGAGAGAGAGAGAGAGAGAGAGAGAGAGAGAGAGAGAATAGAATAATATTTACTACAATTGTGACCCAAGTCACTAAGAAAAGCAAAGCTATTACGACTGCAAAGTTAAAGAAAGCATAACTTCTGGCATCGCCAAGGAGAACTCACCACCACAATATTTCTCTTGGTACCCTTTTTTTAAGGAAAAATAAAATTAGAGTTTTTTTTTTTTTAATGTAATGAATGAAACAAGTTACAAATTTGAATGATTATAGATTTTTTTTTTTTTAACTAGGTTTTTTGTTGAATAATTTGTTCACTTCTTGTGGTTTGGTTTAGTCCTATTTTTATTTAGGATATTTTTGTTGTTATTTTGGTTCATTTTTAAAGTTGTCATTTAAGCCTTTTTTTGGGGGGGGGGGGGGGGGGGTGTTTAAGAGGTTAAGGATTATGTTTGGGAGGTCAAAATTATTTTTAGAATAATGCTATATCCACAATATTTTCACAAAAAACCTTATGCGACAAGCTATTATTAGTAGGTTTAAAAGTGATGTAACTATTGAGCCTAAATTAGAATCAGTAACAGCTTACCACATATGATTTGTTATAAAATGTGGGGGCAGAGGATTTGGCAACCCCAGCCCACTCTATACCAAGCCCAAGGCCCATGCCAAGGAGGAGGAAACGCCTGAGGACGAAGTGTGAAAGTACAAAATTGCCCAGGAACCCTGCCGAGGGCAACCCTGTCCTCGGGCAACCAAGGCCATAGGAGGAGGAAGTAATAGGCCACCATAGGCAGCCCTTCAGGGCATCTAAGGAGGAAGAGCAAGTACAACATGTCAGCCATGGAAGTATAGAGGAAGAGCAAGACCAGGATGAACTATCACCTCCACATTAAATGCGCACGACTAATGTTCCGGCAGCATTAATGGAGAAATGACCCCTGAGCAGTACTGCCTCGATTGTAGCAACTCACAGGGGGTTTGGTAAGGTAGCTGATGGGATAGGGTGTCAGAGGGAGGCATGGATGATCAACAAGTGGAGGAAAGGGATTGTTGCGGGAAGACTATATAATGGGAAGAAACAGATCAAAAAAGGGGACCATCCCCATAGGATAAGCACTACTATCAAGCTCCTCAAACCGGGCCGAGGACAGACTTTTTAAATATAACTTCGGTTCATCTGCGTTTGATGGTGGCGAACACCACATTGGGCGTTGTCTGCTTGCTAGGACCTAGTTCTTGAACTTGCTCTCTACAAATTCATTGTACTGGACTAGTTGGGCTTAAGTCTACTCACTCAACAGTAGAAGTGCTCAAACCTAGTCCCTACAATTGGCGCCATCTATGGGAAGAACTAGTGCGTTGGCGAGCGTAATGGTCAATTATTCCTACATTGCTAGCTTGCACAAAGTTAGGCAAATTTTTCGTCGCCGTCACTGGCACTGATTCCAAGTCCCGTTTAAAAAAAAAAAAAAAAAACAAACAAACAAACAACGCACCCACCCAAGAAATAGTTGTTACAGAAAAATGAGAGATTCAGAGAATGAAGCAAGTAAACAGTATAGCCTTTTTATTAAATGAAGAAAGGAGTACATCATATGCCCGAAGGCTTAGACAGACTTGTTCTAAAGCTAAAAATACAAACAATGGCTTAGACAGACTTATTCTAAAGCTACATGTACAAACGGAGGCTTAGACAAGCTTGTTCTAAAGCTAACCACAAGAAAGGGAGGCTGAGGCAGGCTTGTTTTAAGGCTACCAACAACTCCTGATCCCATATGGATCATACCGACGACGAGAGAGGAGAAGGAGTGGAAACGCTTGACGGCCCCACCCCAGGACATTCCCTTAACGCTCCCCCAACCTCATGATAATTAAGTATTAGAGGCGGCAACACCCGGGCACTGATCGTAATGCAATCTTGCAAACCTCCATCGACGGGTAAGCTGGGAGTGAATCACTACCAGCTTGAAAAGTAGGCATGGACGCGTACCGGAGAAAAATATTATGTTCCTCATGAACCTCCCTCCTAACTTCCAAACGCACTACCATCAGGATGACGCCCAAGCCTTGCCACGCTGAAAGTCTGACGCGATCTACGACCGTTACGGCTCTCGATTGAGGAAGGAGGACCTCCCTTCTTGCTCGGTTAAAAGGTAGGGACACCTTTGGCCCCAGCCCCTTTTGCCTCAATTGTGTCGTCCAGGGTCTGGGCGACATCTTTGGTTCCTGAAAGGAGCTTGGCTTCCTTGCCCTTGCCCTCGTCCTCATCCAAGGCCATCCCATTCCCTTAAGCCCTGATCACGACCCTAGTGAAGTTATCGGAGGTGCTTAAAGGGTTAGAGGCTCAGAGTTCCTGTAGAACTCAAGGATTTGTGAAGTGTGGAAGAACGATTCCCCCAAAGAGCCTTATATAGAAGGTGAAGGTTAGTGGGAATTAATCCGCACAAAATTCAAAGGAAGAATTACAAGCGACATTAATCCCAACAAATTTCCAAGGAGGCCACCAGCCACTGGACCTGCGTTAATCCACGAAGATATTAATGAGGGCGTGCCTCGTGTACTGAAACTTCAAGCACACAACCCGAATAGCCAAAGGACACCTCGTAATCAAAAGTGGCAAAAAAATTGGCGCAACGGGACTACTATCGTGCATAAAGGCAGAGGGACAAGCCGCCCTAGTCCAGGTCAATTTGGGCCAATTACCTAGTCTAAGGAGGAGTCCCTCCTCAGCAAGGCAAGGCCGAGATCGTTATCGCTCTAGAAGCGAACATTCCAGCGTTGAGGACAAGTTTCATCACCCCGAACAGAAGAACCTAGGTACTAGACTAAACCAAGGTTTTGCATAGTCCTCGGACTCAAACCTATGGGAAAACCAATTACTTACAGAAGAACCTGGGTACTAGACTGAACCAAGATCTTGCATGGTCCTCGGACTCAAACCTCTGGGGAAACTAGTTACTTACAAAAGAACCTGGGTACTAGATTGAACCAAGTCTTGCATGGTCATCGGACCCAAACTTATGAGGAAACTAGTTACTTACAGAAAAACCTAGGTACTAGACTGAACCAAGGTCTTGCATGGTCCTCGAACCCAAACCTATGGGGAAACTAGTTACTTACAGAAGAACCCGAGTACTAGACTGAACCAAGGTCTTGCATGGTCCTCAGACCCAAACCTATAGGGAAACTAGTTACTTACAGAAGAACCTGGGTACTAGACTGAACCAAGGTCTTGCATGATTCTCAGACCCAAACCTATGGGGAAACTAGTTACTTACAGAAGAACTTGGGTAATAGACTGAACCAAGGTCTTGCATGGTCCTCGAACTCAAACCTATGGGGAAACTAATTACTTACAGAAGAACCTGGGTACTAGACTAAACCAAGGTCTTACATGGTCCTCAAACTCAAACTTATGGGGAAACTAGTTGCTTACAGAAGAATCTAAGTGTTAGATAGAACCAAGGTCTTGCGTGGTCCTCGGACTCAAACCTATGGAGATACTAACTACCTTCAACAAAACGGAGCGTGAGCATTCACCTAAGTTATAAGCATGGCCAAAGGGGAATCTGGTGCCTCGGATCACTCACCCCGGACTTCCTCAATAGAAATGTGAAATAAAAACGAGCCCGTAAGCGTCACTTAAAGCATTCCAAGTACTGAAATGCTCTCTTAAACTCGGCAAGTTTAGGAAAGATGTATGTTTGTATAAAGTATGCGTTATAAACCAGAATTCCTTCGTGATCCATCCAAAAAGGAGACAAATGGCATTGCTGAGGCTATCCAGTTTCCAGTTAGAGCCCAAAGCAAAATTTACCTCGGGGGTCCATCGTTTTTAATTATCCAAGTGCTACTCGTGCACTGCTAAGATTAACCAGGTTTCGAGCAAAAGCGTTAAAGCATGATAACTGAAGGGACACGTCATTCGAAGAAATAAACGCAGACGATTGGATACATTACAAAAAATAGTATTAGCACAACATCACAAAAATAGAAACAAAATATACATTAGTAAAATAAGATGAAGGGAAAAGAAGACTAGGATGGTACAAGTCAACAAAGCAAGATGGCCCAACAAGATGCCCTATTTATTCAACTTGATAGGCAGCTCGTCCTTGGGAGCCTACTGAGAAGCTTCATCCGATGCCCCAAGATCCTGGCTCGGAGGAGCAACCTCGGAGGACTCCTTCTCGGCAAGGTGAGCCTGGGAGTCAGCAAGAGGCATCATTACTTCCTGGGGCACTACTAGGTTACTGATTTCTTCTCTTCCCAACGTCCCTTGGTGACCAATCTCCCTAGCAAGCTTATCAGTTAGCACAGGATCATTGGCAACGCTGGCTTGGCCTTCGTCCGTCGCTTTAGAGGCGGTGCCAGCTTCGGGGTCAGCGGAGGCAGCCTCACGAATTGCGGAGGGATAATACACCCTCTCAGCCCTCCTAAGCTCCGACGATGCCTCAACCCCAGCTTGGTTGAGAGCCTCATTCCAAGTTTGGGAACAATAGCGTCTGCATACCTCAGGTACTTGAGCCTTGAGACTAGCCTCGGTCTTGGCCACTCCCTCAGCAAAGGCCTCTTCCTCCGCTTGCTCTCTAGAGCTCTCAGCCTCTGTCCTTGCAAACTTAACCTCTTCTTTAGCCTTCAAGGCCTCATCCCTAGCGTACTCGACAACGCCTCTAGCTCTCTTTGCCTCAGCCAGTTTCTTCTTCAAGTCGGCGATGTGCTCTTCGACAATCTGCAGCTGACCCTCAACCTCCCGCAGGTGCCCTGTCTGGTCCTCAGCCTATTTCTTAGCGCCAGTTAGATCGGATGCCACACTTTCTCTGGCCCTCGTCATCTCTTTCAGGTCCTCCCTTGCCTTCTTGAGATTAGCCTCGGATTTCTTAAGGGTATTCGCGGCATCCAAGTACTTGTTGCGCTCCTGATCTAGGGCTCTATCCTGGTTATTGGCCTCCTCTTCCAGCCTAAAAGTGGCCTAGACAGCCTGCCAGTCAAAACATGTACACCGTAAGCCAGGAACTAAGAAATAAAATTCAATAAAGGCACAAGTATCCGAAGTCTTACCATACCCAGGTACCTCTTGAGGATAAAGGTAACTTCCTGCCTCCTCATGCCCCCCAGCTCGGCCATGTCAGTGGGGAGAAGCAGGGACCTCTCTAGGGCATCGACCACGCGAGCCCCCTCGCCCCCTCGAAAGTCCCTAAGGATGGCGTCGTCCATCAAAGGCTTCCCATGAATCATGGCGGCAAGCAGCCAAGCCTGGGGCTCGAACTGCTGAATGACCTCTTTTCCCTTGTCCTGACCACCGATCCTCAGCTACTTAGAAGGTCGGCGGGCTTCAACTTCCTCTTAAGAGGAACGAGACCTCCCCCCATCCACTGGGTCTTTACCCTTGAAAGGCCTCTTTCTCTCCGGATCAACGGACTCAAGTTGAGGGACCGAGGTCAGCAGAGTGGAAGACGACTTAGTCTGCGAAGGCAAAGACTTAGGTGGGGGAGGAGGAAGCTTGGGTGAAGGAAGAGGAAGCTTGGATTGTGACTTTCCCAGCGTGTCCTTCCCCGGCTGGCCCTCAAGTAGGTCGAACAGGCTGGTTTGAGGTTGTCTTTTGAAACCCATCTCGGCCTGAGTACCAATCCTTGGTGACAAAAGGTTTGCTTCAAATAAATGGGGATCACCCAAGCCACCAGAGGGATCCTCGGATAGATGGACTTGGTCGAATGCACTAAATTCGTCCTCGGACGAACCCAGATCAACTACTTCTCCCTCTTTTTTCGAACTTCCTCCCTCAGCCTTTGCAGCTTGGTGGGATGAGGAAGAGCCTACCAACGAGATGCCCTTGGGGATGGAAAATCCTTTAGAAAACAAGAACCCGTGCTTCACTACAGTGAATTGGCAAAGCCTAGGGTCCTTCACTCTGATCACGTATCTGGGAGCCGAGAAAGACTTCTGAATTGGTTTGTACCTGAGAATCTTGTGAGCGGCTCTAACCTGGTTTTCCACCTTGTTCACAAAGACCTCTGCCTTGAGTGCAGTTTCCAAGTCTTTCTCGTTGACCAAATGAAAGTGCCGTTCAAAGGCATGTGGATCTCAAAAGGAAAAAGCTAGTTCTTGTTAACAACCAAGCAATGCAAACAGTGAAAACATAGCAGATCAACCCTCCTATATTCTGAATACCCTACCTGGTATCCCCTCCTCTGTCAGACAGTGAAGGCCATCGTGCCACTCCCTGGACACGATGAGAAAATCCTTATTCAACCCCTTGCTAGACTCAGGGAGACACTGGATGAGTCTAACTCTATCATCCCTCGTCTTCATGTAGTAGGATTTACCCATTAGGTACTGGAGGTCGTAACACCAATTCACATCGTGATGGGTTAACCTCAACCCCATCTTCTCGTTCAAGGCATCCACGCAACCCAGGATCCTAAACACATTAGTGGCGCACTGGGTAGGGGCTAACCGAAAGTGCCTAAGGTAGCCCCTCATCACTGGCCCTATAAGGATCCTCATACCACCCTCAAGGAAGGCAATTATGGGAATCACTACCTCACCAACCTCCCTCCTGATATACCAATCCCCCTCCTCACAATACCTCAGTCCCACGTTACTGGGTATCCTATGAGTGGTGATGAATTCCTCCATCGCCTCCTCAGACTTAACCAACTTCTTAAGCCTACCCATCCGGAAGAACGGCTAAAAGACTCAGGGAAGAGCAAAAAAAAAAAAAGAGAAAGGAATAAAGGGAGAAGAAAATTAGAAATGGAAGAGCACTTACAGAAATGAGAGAAGTCGCTCAGAACAGGCTTTTTAGGCTGCGAAAAGACATGAGTTAGGTTGGAGACTTGACTGGATTCGAGGTATGTGCGTAAGATCTCTTGAATGCAAAAGTGAGGAGGCAAATCAGTTCAAATGGGTATTTACCCCCTCGCCAAAGACAACTGTGCAAGGCTTCCCGCCCATAATGGCGAAAGATTCCTACCATTGGATCACCATCACACCGTTGAACGTGGGGAGTAGGGAGCCGCCAAAATTTAATATAGGTGCATACCGCATATCGAAGCGTCAGGAACGTGCGTTAGACAAGTGAAAAGACTCCAAGCACCGAGTTGGAACCGAACTAGACAAGCCAAGGTATAGGCCCGAGGGCATCAAAATCTTCCTCCCCGTCCGAGGAGCTGAACAGCAGGATTTTTAGGGGCTATTGTGGGGGCAAAGGATTTGGCAACCCCGGCACACTCTATACCAAGCCCAAGGCCGATGCCGAGGAGGAGGAAACAACCAAGGACGAAGTGTGAAAGTCCAAAATTGCCCAGGAACCCTGCCGAGGGCAACCCTGTCCTCGGCCAACCAAGGCCATGGGAGGAGGAAGTAACGGGCCACCATAGACAGCCCTTCAGGGCATCTAAGGAGGAAGAGCAAGTACAACTTGTCAGCCATGGAAGCATAGAGGAAGAGCAAGACCAGGATGAACTGTCACCTCCACATTAAATGCGCACGACTATTGTTCCAACAGCATTAATGGAGAAATGACCCCTGAGCAGTGCTGCCTCAGTTGCAGCAACTCACAGGGGGTTTGGTAAGGTGGCTGATGGGACAGGGTATCAGAGGGAGGTATGGATGATCAACAAGTGGAGGAAAGGGATCGTTGGGGAAGGACTATATAATAGGAAGAAACAGATCAAAAAAGGGGACCATCCCCATGGGATAAGTACTACTATCAAGCTCCTCGGACCGGGCTGAGGACAAACTTTCTAAATATAACTTCAGTTCATCTGCGTTCGATGGTGGCGAACACCACATTGGGCGTTGTCTGCTTGCTAGGGCTTAGTTCTTGATCCCGTTCTTTACAAATTCATTGTACTGGGCTAACTGGGCTTGAATCTACTCACTCAACAGTAAAAGTGCTCAAACCCAATCCCTTCATAAAATTATTATGAAAATGTTATGGATGTAGTATTTTTTTTTTTTTTTTTTTTTTTGGAACTCAAATTCTTATGTGATTTTCAAGTCAGGGTGTTCAATATTTTTATTAGGGTGGGTCACACTAGGTTAGTTTAGCATATAAATATATATACACACTTTTCTGCAAGTCGGGGTCCACCCTGGCTTAGGTGTGAGGCCACCACTGAAAGTTGATCAAAATTTTCTTAAAACAACTCATTAACAAATGTTCCAAGGCCACACCTGTTAACCGAGCCCAACGTTAAAATATAATACTAATAAAACCATTATGTACCTATATTTATTTATATCTTACACTTTTTCAAAAACAAGTTTGGTACAAAAGTCATTCAATAACATGAGAAATACTTGGGCCTTCCATCTTTGGTGGGGAAGAATAAATGCAACACGTTTCAACAACTCACTGAATGACTAAATAATAAACTCTTTGGTTGGAAAGAAAAGCTACTCTCACATGCTGGAGAAGAGATACTCATCAAGACAGTGGCTCAAGCAGTTCCTACATATACAATGAGTGTTTTCAAGCTACCAAACGCTTTATGTGATGAGATGACAGCCATGGTTTGGAAGTTTTAGTAGGGCCAATCAAACTAAAGGAACAAGATGGTTTGGTTTAGTTAGGATAAGATGTGCCTTCCAAAAGTGGAGGGGGGTCTTGGTTTTAGGGACTTAATGGCTTTTAATTTAGCTTTGCTGGCAAAACAAGATTGGCAACTACAAAAATGTAAAAATACCCTTCTTTATAAGGTCTATAAAGCTTGTTATTTCCCTCGTGGAGACTTCCTTACAGCTGAACTTGGGAATAATCCATCTTTGCATGGCGAAGCATCTTTTCAGCTCAAAGCATAATACGAAAGGATATTGATGGTAGGTTAGGAATGGAGCTTCAACTGACATCAGAGGGTATATATTGCTGCCTAGCTCGGACACTTTCAAACTCATCAGTCCTCCAGTGGCCTTACCAGCAGGAATGACAGTTAGCAACTTATTTGACCCACACCATGGCACTTGTCAAGGAGATATGATCAGACACACTTTCTCCCCAAATGATGCACGGTTAATCATGAGCATCCCCTTAAGCTCTAGGCTGCCACTAGATCAACTAATATGGGCATACACTTCCAAAGGCAATTTTACTGTTCGAAGTGCTTACAAGATTGCCTTTTTATCTTCTTCAGATTCGAGACCTGAAATTCCAGCAATGGAAATCATAGTCAGTTCTGGAAAAATCTCTGGAGATTAAATGTCCCGAATAAAATCAAGTCATTTGCTTGGCAAGCGAGTCGTACATGATCCAGTCTATGAAGCTTGTGGGTTAGACGCTGAATCCAGTGGTCACCTATTCCAGAGTTGTGACCAAGCGCGGGAAGTATGGAAGCTATCAGGATTTCCGTTTGATAACCGTGGGGTACACTTTCGAGACTTCATTGATCTCTTGTGGCACCTACAATTCGTTCAGCGGGTGGGTAATGATTTGTTGGAACTTGTAATTATAGTTGCTTGGAGTATGTGGTTTAACAGGAATACGGTACGACAAGGGAAAGCAAGACAACAAGCAGTAACAATTCTGCAGAAGGCACGACTGTTGCTTGATGAGTTTTAGATAGCCTACTTCCAACCTTCGAAGCCGGTGATGCATGACAGTGGCCAGTGGACCAATCCTTCTCTGCCATGGTACAAGGTCAACGTGGATGGTGCAGTATTTGAGTCCCAACAGGCCTCGGGTGTGGGGGTCCTTATCAGGGATCACGGTGGCCTGGTAGCAGCGGCCGTGAGCAAGAAGGTGTACTGCCCTTTGGGTCCATTAGAGGCCGAAGCCAAAGCTTTGGGGGCGGCCGTGGACTTCGCTTGGGACGTTGGTATAAGGGATGTTCATTTTGAATGTGATTCAAAACTGATTGTAGACATCGTGCTTGGTGTTAGGCTGTTAGCAGTCCTCAAGTGTCCATCTATAACATTATCGCAGGCTTTTGTTAGAAGTTACAAGCATTCAGGACTTCACAGGTCTCACATGTTAAGCGAACAGGGAACCAGCCAACTCACATCTTGGCTCAGCATGCCAAGAGTATTGAGCATTATGTAACTTGGATTGAAGAAAATCTAGCTTTTATTGAGTCCGTTTTGTGTCAAAATTTATTGAATTTATCTTCTTCTTAATAAAATTGTTGTCTTTTCATAAAAAATTAAAAAAATAAAATAAAAAATCTATGCATGACAAGCATTTTGAATTTCAAATTATCACTTGGTCAACCTCAAACTTAAAAGTAATGAATAAAAGATGATAAAACACCGGTCTCATAGATATTTATATATACATCTATATATACACACCTTAACTTGCACTGCAAGCTTGACGTAGCCAAACTAGATACAAAAATTTCTTCATTCATAAAATGTTACTATACGTCCAAAGTTGATACTTTGAGATAATTGGATAGCATTCCAGATTCTCTAGTTGTTAGATGGAAATACTTGTAATTTTTGGGGTGTGTCAATTTGAATCTTCTTCAATGTGTCAATTTGAGCGTTCTTCAAGCTCAACATATACTTTTTTTAAGTTATGGTTTTTTTTTTTTTTTTTTTTAAGCATTCATTGTGAAAAATTTTATTGTTTGTGCAGAGTTTTTTATTTTTTTATATAGTTCCAGTTGATATAATGCCTTATTGTTTGCTTTGGTTGCAACAATAACTTATTTAAGAAAGGGGTTTAGAAAGAAAAAAAAATAAAAAGGAAAAACATTAAAGAATTTAGTGATTCCTTGAAACAAAAGGCAAGAACTAGGCTGCGCAGTGCCTAGATAACCAGGAAGAAAAAGCATGGCTTGGCATAGCCATTGGCCATTGGCTGCAAAATAAAGGACAAGCATGGCTTAGCTTAGTTTGTTTATTTTTATTTTTTATAATAATTCAATATTTATAATATAAGAGAGGAAATTTGAACCCTAAATATCTCTATTAAAAACACTAAAAGAATTTAATTAAACTATAAGACTCTTGGCTAGTTTGTTTATTATTATTACAAAAAATATTTTATTTTATGTTAATGTGATCCCTTTCTAGGCCTTGTCCACCGGTTGCCTATCAATTTCTAAATTTCGTGCTAAAATGGGTGCGACCTTTTCTCATGGTTTAAAATGTACCCATTTTCTTTTTTCTTTTGCTGAGTATGGCTTAAAATGCATAGGTCCTATACAGGCATTCTATTTTTATTTTTATATATATTTTTAATTTAATCAAAACATGCATCTCAATTCTCAACCCATTCTTTTAGGCTTTTTCAGATAGTAAATACAGAATTAAGAAGAAAAAATTCGAAACCGTGTTTCGTGGGGAAACAAAAATAATGAAAAAATTGGGTGACAATGTCAAATATTTTGGTTAATGCTGACAATAAATATTTATCTCTATTATTCCCTCTTATTATTCTCTCTAATATTACATTGTACAACCGTTCAAGACCTATATAATCTGGTTAAATATTGAAGTCTAAATAAAGACGTGCGGCTTTTAAAATTGCCCATCACTGTTAAGCCTCTAACATTGACATTTACAAATTATGAGAAGAGAATTATATAGCATAAAGTATAACATACATAGACCTGGAATATTTCAAGATAACTAGAATACGCGTTTCTTTTTTTTTTCTTTTTTTTTTAAAAAAAAAAAAACTAGAATACGCGTATAACCAAAAAAGAAAAAGAAAAAAATTTAATCAAAAAGGATAAGGGATAAAAGATTCCAATACTTGGAATCTCCCGAGATACAGAAAGAATATATTGACATGCAACCTCGAGGTTTTTGCCTTGGCTTGTCTTTTATCACATTTATAACTAAAATAATAAGTGTAGGGATATAATTTTCTAGAAACATTTTTCATGAATGTTACTGTGATCATGATCCGTTGTGATTTGCGATTGATGCATAATAGAAACAATATCAATAATAAACTTGTGTGTTACACTAATCACAACTTATCACTTTAGTATGTTATGAAATGTGTACACCTCTCTCATTGTGACTCTGTTTTGTACGGATGATCTCTCAAGAGCTATCACGCGAAGATGAAGCTGAGCTACGGCATAGCACCAAGAAAGTCAAGGAGTATCATTCCTTGGAATCAAGACAAGAGACAGTTCCTCACGGGAATGATCTCTTTGCTCTAGCTGGCTCCGATAGAGTGCCTCCATCCTTTAAAGACAAGCTCTCATAGGGGAGATTCCTAGGGCCTATGTTCAAGCTTTTGATTTCTCGGAGTATATAGAAAATGAAATGGAAGCAGAGCCAGTGGTAGAAACACTCAGGGAAGGTTTTGCTGCTGTTAAGATTTTGAAAGAGCTCAAGCAAAACATCAGAGCTCCTAGGTCAAATGCCCTTATCATTAAGGTGTATGGTAGGACAGTGGGTTTCAACTACCTAAGTTCTAAGATTTTGGCCCTATGGAAACCGAAAGGAAAAATCATTTGTGTTAATTTGGGATTTGATTTCTTTTTGGTTAGGTTCTGAATGAAAGATGACCATGATTTGGTGTTAAAAAAAGGCCCTTGGTTTATTGGAGAACACTTCCTCTCCATTAGGCCATGGGAGCCAAATTTTAGGCCAGATACTGCCAACATTGCCTCTGTAACTATTTGGGTCAGATTACCACTCCTGCCTATTAAGTATTATCATCCTGAAGCACTCAAAGAAATTGGCCAAGCCATTGGAACTGTCCTCCAGATTGATACCCATACAACATCGGAAGCAAGAGGTTGCTTTGCTGGATTGTGTGTGCAGGTGGACATCAACAAGCCACTAATATACACCATTCTTATAGGAGGTTTCCAACAACTGGTCACCTATGAAGGGATAAGTAAGCTCTGCTTCTCATGTGGCCGCGTCGGACATCGGAGAGAGGCATGCCATTATACAATCAGTCAGCCAGCAACGGATAAGCCACGCATAGACAGTACAACACGAGAAAACAATGGGAATGTGCAGGTGGAGGATATAAACGACAAGGCCTATAATGTGGATGAAGACAAAAATACTACTAGCCAAACTAACGAGGACACATATGGTCCGTGGATTGTAGTGGCACGTAAAAAGAATGCAGCTAGGAATGGCAGGAAAGATAGTGGTGTCCCCTAAAGCAAATACGGATGTTGTACATTGGCAGTCCAGTGAGGTGGCTTTTAAAACCGACGTGGGCCAAGTAAAGGAGGGGAAAAGGAAGTCTAGTGGGATGGAAGAGCCCACAAAGGAGAAACTAGTACAAGGTGGGCTATCTAAAAGCCCAATCCATAAACCCCATGACATGAGATCTAACTACGGACAGAAGGGAAAAGCAATAAAGGGCCAAGCAAAGTCTACTTTTGGACAAAAGGGTAAAACAAATAAAGGTCAAGCTAGGGATTCAGCACTTTCAAAGCATTACGCCTCCTCATCCAAAAATCCTTTTGACACAGACACAACAAACTCTAGCTTTATCACTTCGCCAATGAACTTCACTGATCGAAGTTTCAAATTCACCAGTGAACCGATTATAGAAGAAAGAGGATATCAGAGCACACAGCAGGTACAAATTGGGTTGGTTCAGTCCCATCCTAATAAAAGCTTGGAAAATCATCCTTCCATCATTGGAGAGCAGTGTAAGGGTGGGAACACAATCACGGTCAGGATTGGTGTGGCAATTAATGGCGCTAACTTGGAGGAGGTTCAAGTCAGAGAGGAAAGGGAAAACTGTGACAGTATGGAAGAGTGTGCCACAGCTTTCGTCGGTGCCAATCTTAGACAAATTCAACCAAGGTCCAACTCTAACGAAAGGGAGGATGAAGGAATGCAGCTCAAGGGAGATGATGATGGGGGTAATCCTGCAGTGGGTTACTCTGATGCTGGGGAGAGGCACCTCCAAGGAGAGGATGCAACAGTCCAGATGGAACTTGAGGGAGGTGGCGTGGTCCATCCATCATGTTAATGAGCTCCCACCTCCTCAATAATATCTCATGATGAATGCAATAATATGGAACTGCAGGGGAGCTTTGAAGCCCTCCTTTAAATCCCATGTGCAAGATTTGGCTGCTGATCACGACCCGACAATTCTCGTCATCAAGGAGACTCATATAGGGGGAGTCAGAGCAAAAGAAATTTCTGACACTCTTCCTTTCCAAGGAGCAATCCACACAGATACCGTGGGTTACGCTGGAGGTCTATGGTTGCTTTGGAACACATATAGGATTGAAGTTACAAATCTCGCTAGCACAGAACAGGAGATCCATGTCGTTGTTAAGGTAAGGTCTTCTAATCTTAATTGGATATTTACTGCCATATATGGCAATCCTAGGCATAGAGAAAGATGTATGCTTTGGGACAATTTGTCTGTTGTTGCAAATTTACATAATTTACCTTGGGTCATTGCTGGAGATTTTAATGAATTATTGTCTAATGATGATAAGTTTGGTGGTATACCTGTTAACCTTTCTAGAACTCTTTCTTTCAAAGAATGTATAGATGCTTGTAATATGGCTGATCTCGGATTTCAAGGGCCAAGATTCACCTGGTCAAATGGTTATGGTGTCAGTTCTCTCATCCAAGAAAGGCTTGACAGGTTCTTTGCAAATCCTAATTGGTGTATGCTGTATCCGGAAGCCCAAGTTTCTCACCTTACGAGATGCTTTTCAGACCACTACCTAGTGTTGCTTGATTTTCATCCTCAATCAACCTACAGACTAGACAAACCATTCAGATTTCAAAGCTTCTGGCTCTCGGATAACTCTTTCCCGGATTTAGTGAGGAATGCTTGGGCTAACCATGCTGGGTTATATGATTCCATAAATAAGTTCACAACAGAGGTCAAGCTCTGGAATCGTGATCACTTTGGAAACATATTTGCAAAGAAGAAAAGACTCTTCGCTCGACTGAGTGGTATTCAAAGAGCCATGGAAGTTAGGCCTACTTACTTTCTTGTCAACTTAGAAAAAGAGCTTCGAATAGAGCTCAATTCTATCTTGGAACAAGAACAGGAGCTCTGGGCTCTCAAGTCCCGTATCAATTGGATGATTCAGGGGGATCGTAATACTTCTTTCTACCATGTGTCCACTTTGATAAGAAGGAAGTGTAATAAAATTCTAAATCTCAAAAACAGCCAAGGAGATTGGATAAATGACACTGCAGAAGTCATGGAGTTTGTTCGTGATCATTTTATTAAGCTTTTTTCCTCAGAGCTCACCTTTTCAGCAAGGACCACACTTTTAAGTGATCCAGTTTGGCCCCACATTTCTGAAGAGGAGGCAACTACATCAACATCCCTGTGTTTGATGAGGAAATCAGACATGCTCTTTGGTCCTTGAAGCCTTTCAAATCCCCTAGTCTTGATAGGCTACATGTTGGGTTCTTTCAAAGATTCTGGCTGGTAGTTGGTCACTCTGTCTCAGAAGAAATTAAAAAAATCTTCCAAGATAAAAGGATCCCAACTTCCCTAAATCAAACCCACATCGCTCTTATTCCTAAGATCAAAGGCCCGGAAACAGTGGGAAACTTTAGGCCCATAAGTCTCTGTAATACTGCTTATAAAATCATAACTGAGATTATAGTGGCAAGAATCAGGCCACTCATGGAGAAGCTAGTTTCCCCATTTCAATCAGCCTTTGTACCGAGGCAAAAAGGTGTGGATAATGCTATAATTGCCCAAGAGATAATATACACTGTCAGCAGAAAAAATGGAAGATTGGTCACATGATAATCAAAGTTGATCTCGAAAAAGCATATGATAGGCTTGAATGGTCCTTTATAAGGGAAGTTCTTCAAGAGGTCAGATTTCCTTCTGATTTAATTCAGGTGATTATGAGTTGTGTTTCCACTACCTCCAGTTCTATATTTTTTAATGGTGGAGTTTTAGATCCTTTTTTCCCGTCAAGGGGGATCCAGCAAGGCGATCCACTATCGCCTTATTTATTCATCCTTTGCATGGAAGTTTTGGGCAAAATTATTGAGGAAAAAAGTGCAAATGGAAGCTGGAGTCTGGTTAAAGCTTCAAAAAGTGGGCCAGCTTTCACCCATCTTTTCTTTGCCGATGACCTCCTCATTTTTGCCAAAGCGGATGCTGCAAATTGCAATAGTGTGAGGGAAGCTTTTGATGAGTTTTGCACAAGGTCCAGAAAGAAGATAAATTATAGCAAGACCAAGGTGTTTTTCTATCCAAATGTTAATAGTGATCAAAGAGAAGAGTTTTGTGATATTCTTGGGTTTCAACCTACATTTAATCTGAAATCCTATTTAGGCTTTCCGCTAAGACATGCTGGAGCCTCTAATCAAGACGTAAACTTTCTGCTTTGCCTAGTTCCCGTACTTGGAAAGCAATGAGGAAGGGGTTAGATATTTTTGCAAAAGGCACTAGATGGAGTCTAGGCCGTGACAGTAACATCAACTTTTGGTTCGATAATTGGACGTCAAATGGACCTTTGAGAGCTACTATGCAGGGGCCTCTCATGAGAGGGGAAGAGGATTTTAAAGTCAAGGACTTAGTCTCAGACTTGGGTTGGGATTGGGGGAAGATTTCTATTACCTTGCCAAGTCAGATTGTCATGGAAATTTGAGCTATGCCTCACTCATGTATTGCGTCAACAGAGGACAGGTTGATATGGGCAACAACCTCCAATGGTCAGTTCAACCTCAGTAGTGCCTACCTTTTTGTCCTTACAGCAACCCGAACCTCTCCACTCCTTCAATGGCATTTGGGTTTGGAAATTAAATATTCTTCCAAGGGTCCAATTCTTCATCTGGATGTGCTTACACAACAGCATTGCCACCCGTGAATGCCATGCAGCTAGAGGAATCCCTATGAACATCTCTTGCCCAATATGTCATCAAGCTCCAGAAACTATTATTCACCTCTTAAGGGACTGTTCTTTTGTTTTAAACTGCTGGCAAAACCTTGGAGCAAATAGTAGAGTTGATTCTTTCAGTATGAACCTTCAAGATTGGTTGAAGTTTAATTATAAGGTAAATACAAAATCTGGGAGTATGGGGTTGCCTTGGAACGTGGTTTTTGCTTTTGGTGTTTGGATCATTTGGCAACATCAAATCAGAGTAGTTTTCCAGAATCACAGTCCAAACTATGATATTCACGCCGAAGTCATTCATAGAACAACTGAGTTTGTTTTTTGTGCTCAAGGAAACTCTTCCAAGAGTCCTCATGTCGAGAGAAGCATCAGATAGGATAGACCGTACTGCAACTGGTTCAAGCTGAATACAGATGGTTTAGCTCTTGGAAACCCGGGTACAGCAGGTGGAGGGGGCATTCTTCGATCAGATTATGGAGTGTGGATTCAAGATTTCTCCAGAAGCATAGGAAAAACCACCAGTTTCCTAGCAGAGCTTTGGGCTTTAAGGGATGGGTTAATTATGTGTTTGAACTTGAGAATTAGTGCTCTTGAAGTAGAGATAGATGCACAAGCTATTGTTGAATTGATGAACAATGACAAACCTCCAATGCTACTAACTCATCCCTTGTGGCTGATTGTAGACTTCTTATTTCTCAAGTTTCGCAAATTAAAGTGAGCCATTGCTATAGAGAAGCAAACGCTTGTGCAAATGCTCTTGCTAGAATAGGATCTCTTCAAGATTCAGATATGTTGTATTATGATTCCCCTCCATCTAATCTGTTGGAGTTTTATCTTGCTGACCTATATGGTCTTTTTCATTTCAGGTTTTGTCCTGATTCTGATGTAATTGTTTCTGTTTCTTAGTTCCTTGAATAAAAGTCCTTTTTTACCCAAAAAAAAAATTTATATATATATATATATTATGAAATGTGTTGCGAAAAAAAAAAAAAAAAAAAAAAGCTGCTCCTAAAATCATTACCATCAAGTGTGCCAAATGCCAAATATTCGGCATTTGGCACACCAAATACCAGAAAACTCTTCCATGAAGTGTTCTAAATCCTATCAATTTTGACGCATATGAACAGTACCGTTCTATCTTTGAAACAGTACAGACAGATGTACTAAAAAAAAATATTATTCATTTCCTCTCTCTTCTTTTATTACTTCTCTTTCTTCTCTCTCTTACTTTTTTCTTCTTTCTTCCTCTGCCGGTTCCTTATCTCCTGTCACTCCCTCTTCCCTTTTTTCTTCTTCTTTCTTCTCCAGCATCTTCACCGCATGGCTTTGAGTTCTTTTTTCTTTTTTCCTTTTTCTGTTCACTCTCTGCGCCTCTTTCTCTCTCTTTTTTTTTTTTTTCCCCAGTCACTATCTCTCTCTTTCTTGTCCACAGCCTTCGCCGCCGACCTCCACAGCCCTCATCCAATCCCATTTATGATGACTCACCTAGTAATGACCGAGTATTCTTCCGCATTGACAATAACCCCATCTCCGTCTTTGCCACCTCCGACGAGTACGAAGAAGAAGGCAATTCTGATTCGATATTCGCAGATGTGCTGGAGGGACTCCGACAGCAGGGTCAAGGAAACCATTGCTAAAGAGCGTGAGGAAGGAGATTTTGGAGCTAGATTGTGGATTTGTTTGATTTGGGATAGGTTTTGAGGCTTGTGAATGTAGTAAGTTGTTGTGAATTTTTTTTTCTTTTTCCTTTTTTTTTTTTTTCTTTTAGGCAACATTGGTGAATGTAGGTTTTTGTCGGTGATTGCTATCGATGTTGTTACAGCAGCGGTTGTTAGCAGCCGTTGTTGTGGCAATGTTGGTTGTGCCATTGTTGTTGTTGATGGCGGTGGGAAGAGTTAATATATTATTCTAATATGTTGTAAATATTATTTTAAAGGATATAATTGAAAGATAAAACATGTGATAAATGAGATATTGTAAACTGATGTACTAAAATAATAAAGCTTTTAGTGTGTCAAAATGACATTTTTTACAAAAGAGCTGATTGGAATGCTCTAACATGAACCAGAAAGTAGAAGAAAGAACAGATTGGGTCGCTGGACCTGAAATGATGACAGAAGATATCATGATAACAAGGGTAGCCAATCACCGATTGCAATTACATCAAAAGATCCTACCCATACACCTGCAGAAACCTACATAATTAGCCTACAAATCAGATCTACCTCATAAGAAAATGTATAATCCTAGTTGGAAGTTCAGTACCTTTACCCTACTTCCTCTTACAATAATCAATATCATTTGAAGACAATTTTAGTTATTCGAAGCAATACTTCATACATATAGAGAAACAAGATCAGGGAACAATATAGTCAGCAAGACTTTTGAGATAATAATCGATTGCAGCTTATCATGTTAACCTCCAGGTAAAGATATATTGATATCAGTTCCAGACTTTCTAGAGTCCTGCATGTGCATGGCCACCCAATTTTCTCTTCGGAAGGATGATGAAGAAGCAAGGTTTGGTCTTGGTGTGCTTGAATTTTGATGTCCGTTTCCTCCCAGTCCCTCGTCATCTTCAGCACCAGAAAAAGGTATTACAGCCATGGTAGTAGATGGTGTAAAAATAGCAGGGGTGGACTCATTTTTCAGCTTCTTTGGTTTCTGCTCTTGCTGGTTGCTTGGTAGAAAACTCCCTACAACAACCTGACTTGCTCAAATAAAAAGATTAGAGGTATTCCAAGCCATGGTTCACTAAAGTAAAAAACGTATATAACTAGTGTTTCTAAGGTTGTCATCTTGCAAACCATAACAACCTTGGTTACTTTAACTTCTGTGGTTCTTGACAGTCAGGCCTCTACATTGATGCGAGAAATTAAGCCCTAGAAAAGTTTTGCAGCATCTTAAGCAGGCCCAATGCACTAGTGGTAATTCTTTAAGATGTATAGAAAGAAGAAGAATAGTGGTAAAGTATTCTATACATCTTAAATGAGCCATGTTCCAATGCTAGTGAAGGCAAGTAGACAATCAACCATACGCTCCCAGTTGCTGCTTCTAAGCTAATTTAACCCACCACACCCAATTGAAACATAAACATAAAAAGGCTTACCTGCACAGGACTCGCAGCTACCAGGAGTCCAGCAACTCCTCCCCCAACAACACGGCCATCAGGGCTTGCCAAAGAGACACTCATCCCACCTGACCTGCTCCTTGTCCCTTGAGTCTCGGTCGGCATGAAAGATCCGGACAATGAAAGTATCTCAAAACGACCCTACAAGAAAACAATAAGAAGAGACCTTAAATACATAGAACAGAAATTGATTTAGTACAGCCAAGAAGATTTTATTCTTTCTTTATTTTGATTTCCCAATATACTGACAAAGTACTCATCAAGAAAAACCCATTCTCTATTTTCTTAAAAGAACTTCTGAGGGGCAGGAGTCATCGATTGTGAGGGTTAATCAATGTTTATCAGCTCCCTATTTCATTGGCTGTCAGTAGATGCAGAAAGACCAAGTGATATTGTAGATTTCATAGACTGCATTTTTCATAGTTTTGTTGGTCTTTCATAGCGTATACATCCAGAAACTCCCCATATTGAAGACCTGCTGTACTTCATTTTTTTTAAGACAAATTATTCTTTACCTATCAAATTACAGGTGTTTGTGCATGTGTGTGTATGCCTATATATATAATCTATTTCTGATCTACCTCTCAAATATGCTCCAGTTAATTCTACAAGCCTCACACTAATTCCTCAGGTCTCCTGTATATATGGGAGGAAGATATACAGGCATGCAAAACATAAGTATACAACATGCAGAAAGTTGGCAACTTTTTTTTAATTCATTATAAGATCAAACCAGTTTACAAAACTCCCATTTCTGTGAGGTCTATGAGAGGTGATTAGCAGGTGATGTCCCCCCTAAACACACCTTTTTTTGTGTGGAGAGGCTGATTCCAGCAAACCCACATCATTTTTTAATCCTCTTTGTCAAATTAAATAAGGGCTAAACACCCAACTCTCCTAGAAGAAGGATCTCAGGCATTTAATATATGCATCCCCTCTTACAAACGTGTGGACCCAGTCGTGAAATGGAGGATGCATATATTGGATACAAAATACAATTATTGTCTCTCTTAAGACCCTGCACAGGCAAGAGCTTAATGCATTGAGTACAACCTTCTCTTTTCTTTTTTTTCACTTCCCAACCATTTCTAGGACCCAACTTCCTATTGGGTTTTCTGATGATGATATTCTTTAAAATCAATTTCTATATGACATGGCACTAGAACATCTATTTCTGTCAAACAACCAAAATCTTTTGACCTTTGGTTTGTTTATTTGTTTTGGTTTTTTTTTTTTTTTTAAATTAAATTTTATGGTCTATCACTTGTTCAGTTACAATTTGAGCTTTGTTCAATCTCCAATCAAGATTTTGAAACCTAGTTCTGAGCCACTTTTGTCCTCATTACAGTTATAGTTGAGGTGCCTGCAACATAAAAGAGACACATACGGCAACTTCTAAACAAACCCGCATGACATGGGATTTGATTGGTTTTTGAAGTAGAAGTTCAAAAAATCTCTTAAACAACGAATGTAAATCAATATCCACCACTATTTTTAAGATACAAATAAAAATAGAAAGCGCATTGGAATAAATTAAATAGATTGGAGGATGACATAGAATGATCCAAGGATTTGAGTTTACATACAAACTCTTATAGTGGATAATATTCATATTCATATTCCATAGTTTACTTATCAAACTAACAGTATGCTCGAGTGATGCACAGATTAATTTTAATTTCACATGTAAAGTAAAGAAAAATTTTCACAAATATCATTGAAATTGAACAATAAAATAGTTAACAAAAATAAAAGAGAATTGGCCTTAAAGTTGTATAAGGGATGCATATTGTGGACAGAATTTTTTAATTAAAACTAAAAATTATGGTAGATAATTAAAATAATTTAGAATAAGTAATGAAATATCTTTTAAATTATTTCAAATTTTTTGTAATAGAATCAAAATAGTAATTTAAATTTCTTAGAACTTTGACAATAGAATTTCACCTAGAGTAAAGTTATTTTAATAATTTCAATGTAGCAATGGTACGATGAGGATCTTAAGCTAGGAAGCACCAACACGACTGGGAGGGTGCTGCACCGGAGTCTGACGCGGCCCGACGCAGGGTGTGGCAACCAACACCACTACCCACGCGTCGGTGCTGCATCTGAGGTTTTTTTTTTTTTTTTTTTTTAAGATTCACACCAACTCGGAACCAATTCGCGCCGATTTGGGCTGATTCACACTGAACCGGGCTGATTCAGCCTGAATCGGGTCATATCGACCGAATCAAATCGTATTAGCCAGCAGCCGAAACGGCCAAAATGGGCCTTGAATCATGCCGGAACAGCCGAAATCGGCTTTTAATGAGGCCCAAACATCCTAAATCTGTCTTTCCTCAATTTTATTATGAATATTTGTTGCTTCTTTCGTGTTTTCTTTTTTATTTTGCATTTTGTTTTGTGTTTCTTGCCTTCTTCTTTCTTTGTTTTGTAATCCAAGGCCATAGTAATGTGTTTTTTAAGAATATTTTAATAGTAAAAATATATAGAAAATATAAATAAAAATATTTTTGATAATTTTTTAAACACCGCACCCACACCCTGCTTTTTCAAAAATTGCCAAGTCACGAACCCGCACCCGCACCCGAATCCAAAAATGCACCCGTGCTTCATAGATCTTAAGTTAGTCAGGATTAAAAGTCCTTTGTTTTTAAAATAAATGGACAAAAAATGACGGACTATGCGGCAGAAGGGGAAAAAAAAAAAAAAAGAGGATTCCCACTTACACAACCACAACATGTAGGAGACAACTCTTTTATAGAGTTTATGATTTTGGGACCTGCATTTTCCATAATCTTTCTTTATGTTCTAACAATGTCAAGGTAAACGTAGTAAGAAAGGTGTTTATACATTGTCATTAGCCCTATTAAGTGGTTCAGGTGTGCACCTCACATGGTAAGACTCTAGACACTTAGTCAAAGGCATGCAGTTCATCTTTTTAGCACACAACTTATGATATGATGCTTGTTGTTTCAAAAGACCATGTAATACAACAAGGTGAGGGAGTTTTAAATGTGGAGAGAGAGAGATTGTTTCACAAGTGAACATAAATTATCACTGAGGTCAAATTTATGACTAATGTTTGTTTTCAACACTGAACATGTTAAGTCATGCCAACATAACAATTTCCGTTTCCATTTACTAGATGCAATAAACTGTGTATATTTTCAGTATAGATATTCTTGTGAATTATCCATATTGTTAAAATAATTATGCATATTGTTAAAATAATTAATGCCACCACAAATAATTATGCATTTTTAAATGCAAAAACTGATTGTCATTAGATGTTAGTACCACTATCCACCCTTCATGCATTCAAAATCTAGGCCATGCATCAAAAATTAGATTCGAAGATCTGATTAGGTTTGATTTCAGCTTGAGATAGATTGGATGATTCCAACCAACTAAAGAATAGACAAAAGAAAGATAGTTTCCACAGTTTTTTTAACGTTTAAATCTAAGGATCTAGGACTAGTTAAGGAAAAAATAATAAAGTAATTCCTAAAATACAAGATTCAAAAAGAGAGAGAAGACGAAGAAAAAAAAAAAAAAAAAAAAACCTTTCATGACCTAATGAAGGGTTATAAAATAATTAATTTTTTTTCTAGACACAAAAATTGTGTATGGACTTCTTTAAGAATCTAATTTTCAGAGATATCTAATATACACTTCCATAGAGCAATAAAAACTCTTTCAAGATTCCTACAAATCCTCCAATTCATCTCCGTAAATAAACTACCATATATTAATAATTATAAAAGTAAGTTTTGCAATTCCTACCGTCATAATTTTTTTATGCTAGCATAAACTAAGATACTGAACAATAAGACAATGTATCACCCAAGTATGAATAGCTTTGTATTTAAAAGACAAACAAGTAATGTTTTGCCTAGAAAGTATTTAATCAATCCTTAATACAAATGTTGAGGTTGCATTATACCATCTATAAGAACTGGGGTTATTATTAACTCCGGTGAAATTTGCCATGGAATTTGCATCAATTTTTTTCAAACATGGGTATAGTATTAATCATTTTGCATGAAGTAGTCTCTTTTCAATAAAATTTCTTACGTACCAAAAAAAAAAAGTACTTAATCATTTTCTTTTAAAAGACCATATTCTTCTTTTACGAATTTGCTTGCTTCTTCCAATAACATTGAACTGGAGGGTTAACACGTACAAGCACATAGTAAACCCTACCACCCACCTACATACAGATTATACACATCATCATCTTCCTTTTTTGTGCCTTCTCTTCTAAGAAATTGATGTGCCAGCATACCCAAATCAAGTCAAATCCATGTTATGTGCTCATGGGTCCATTTGGAATGGCTTATTTTGCTTAAAAAATAAAGTGGGTAAAAGTGCGACTGTACCTTGAAAAAGTAAGGCTGTAAAAGTTGTACCATACATAAGCTAGATTTTAAGCTTATCCAAGCTCACATCATGTATTCTAACATCAAGTATTTCACATCCTAAATCCAGAAAATTAGAACTGTTTATAAGTGCATCATAAAGCATACAAGTGTAGCCAGGTAAGAGTATAACAAAAGAGAATATATTTGAGATGGAGTTATGAAGTGCCACACCTCATATGTTAAAGTGCCCCCAGAAGAATCAGGCTGGCGAAGGGTAACATTTGAAATTACTCCATTAGCAGATAAAATGCAAATAGCTCGAGGTCCTTGTTGAGAAAATGATATAACCTTCATTGTAACATCCTGTTAACAACCAAAGAAAACCACAGTATAATTCACACAATGCATTCAAAAAATTGTTGGATATAAAATGAAATATCTTTATAAAGCAATTAAGAATTATGAGGGTGAACTCGAAATTAGATTACACTTCTTAGATTACACAATTAATGACATGAAAATGAACTTAGTGTAATTTAAGCCGTTGCCTCTATATAATGGGAAAACCTAATTTTGGTATAATTCTTGTAGGAAGAACTCCTTGAATTTTAGGAACAAAGACAAAAGAAATGTAAAGACTGCTATCAAGTCAAGAAACAGATTTCAAATCTCATTGACATTAATAGAAAGAGCTTAAGAGAAGCTACTCAAGAGGCTAGCAGCTCTAAATACTTTTTTTTCCTTAGGTACTTCCCCTAACGCCATATAAATCCCACCATGTCTTTCAAAAATACTAATTACCTTAATTATAACAGATGTAATATAAGATCTGAGAATAAGGGGGCTTTAGATGAAATACCCAGGCATACATCAAAATGTATATAAAGAAAAAAGATCTTCCTGCCCTTGCACATATTTGCCTCTGTTACCCAAATAGTAAGACATTGGACCATGACACCAGCAATTAGATTAAAAGAGCCCCTCCCCCCCCCCCCAAAAAAAAAAGAAAGAAAACTAAAAAGAAGATATAACTGTGGTGTCGATATAACAATAACCTTTTTGACAATCCTTTCCGTACATTACAAAGATGTTTTGCTATTTAAAAAGAAGAACATTTACAACCATAAAATTTTCTAGAGCACGTATATGATAGGAACAATGATGAATCAAGAAAAAATATGTCATATTTACTAAATTAAGCTAATTTATTTTTCCTTAATCAAACATACCTCACCAGCATTGACAGTGATGATATGGGGCATAAAATTTGTACCAACAGAATTCAACTCTCCTGCAAATTAATAAATTTGAAATTAACCATTAAGACTAAGCAAAAATTTGCTAATATAAATGCTTCAACACCATTTCTTTTGTACAAAAATACAATGGTGGCCAACAATTTTCTCTCTATGTCAAACAACTAATTAAGAAGTCACCACACAGTAGAAACATAAATTTTTAAGGACAATCATACAAAAGCAGAGATCCAGGATAACGAGCATAAGTGATCCACGATCTACTTTATTTGCTGAAAGTGCATATAAATAAGGAAAGAACACATAATTTTTTACATTCATTAAGTTTTCTTGCAATAAGCAAGTAGAGCAGAGGCCTTCAATCCACAATAGTTGAAATTTCAGCAAAACAGACCAGAAACTTCTATTATATTAGGTGTTGTTAGACATAAATTATATCTAACAACAACTATGCACCGTATAAGTGGCTGGGATTAAATTATTGGTTTGACCTTTACTAAATTTCCATAGTTTGACACATTTGATTTAATGCCCATAAGGAGGGAAGGTTAACCCACACCTTTTCTTAAACCACTGATGATCTTAACAGAGATTGTAATCCTAAATTCCACAATAAATGTAATAACCACACCTTAATTAGAAGCTTGGTTGGATCTGATTTCATATGGTAATTAAGTCAATGAAACTTATTGTTTCTTGATAATACTATAAAATCATAGGATGATAGGACAATGAATAGGAAAAGGTAAAATGTATACTAAGAAAAGCTTACAACAAATAATCTCTCGTAGATCTTTATCATAACAACGAATAGAGCAGAAAGTGTCCTAAATAGGAGACCTGAGTTGATCATCAGCTGCAAATTATGAGCTTCTGTGAAGCATTGATTGAGAGTACGAGATTTTACAGCTGAGTCAGGCTAAATGGCCTAGTTGTGTACTACAATATAGCTAAGTCAGCCAGATCACCAATGTGGAAGCAAGAGAGTATTCCAAACTAGAACTAACAGTTTTGACACAAATCTGAAGAGGGTATCTCATTTCTTTAGAAACCCTTTAGAAGAATCCATGCAGAAAAGCAACAAATCCTTTGATAAGTTTAGTGAAAACCCAAGAAGTTGACAGTTCCAAGTAAATCAGGATTTCAATATCTTGAGGAGGTAACAACATAATTCTCTCTTTCCAAGTCAAGCCTGCATAATTTATAAGTTTTACGAATCAAGAATGACACGCCTTATTAGGTTCCATTATATTCCTGTCATCTCATGGCAAATCCCATGCAAAAAGGCAAGAAGTAACAAACCAAAGCCACATAAGGAATATTCCCTCATAACACACAGCAACCCCAAAAAAACCCACCTTTTTATTCACAGAACAAGCATTTTTCTTCCATATTTGAACAAGAGCATCTCACATACTGTCCACATCATACTTAGACAAGTACGAATCAAAGAATCTCTTGAAAGAGAACTTTTTTAAAGGAGAACTTTGAATTCTTTAGAATAGTCAAGAGACAAGTTCCAAAATTTAAGTACAGGAACTCAATTATTCTCTAAATGGCAGTTATACTATATACAGCAAAGACAAACTATAAACATTCATCAAGAACCAAACAAAAACGAGCAGCATCCAAAGCAATCATAACATATTAGTGACCAGCATTTTGTTATAGTAAACATATCCACAAGTTGAATGACAAAAAATACAGCTATATAAAGACCCATTACCAAAATGTTCCACTCCCACTTTCTTATGTGGCTTATACTCCAAACCACTTGGCCGTGCTTTTCCCCGCTTCACAGCTGAGAAGTCACCACCGGGTGGAGCAGAAGCTGAAATTGGCATTGGTGACAATGCCATATTGACTGACCCCTCCGGTCCATACTTCCTCGGCCTACCTCGCTTCTTCTTTCCAGATGTTCCGGATAATCCCACACTCCCAGGTGGAGCAGTCACAGCTGGTGAACCAGCAGTTTGGCTCTGACTCAGGTTTTCAGACCTTGGCGCTACATGATAAGCTGATGGAGCTTCTGCTCCTATCACAGTAACCCCAGAACTCATAGCCTCTCTTGCTTCCATTCATAGACCAAAACTTTTACTTAGAACTACCACTTAGAGCTAACAAATTTTATATTCTACAAGTCAGACACACAATAGTAACTGCAACAAGAAAATTTATCAAGAATCAGATAACATGAATAACTGAAACAAAACAAAACTATGATTTCAAATTAAAACCCTTTATTTATTTTTTGGAGAATGCTAAAGAATTCTCTTCTCAACTCTTTTTTTAACCTTCAACTTCAATACGAAAATCAGCTAACTAAACCAGAAATCCAACAAAAACTAAAAGATTTAAAAATATATATACATGTCAAAAGCCAGAGATTTATCAAAAGAAAAATGGGAATTAACTTCAAGTTTGACATTTTCCTCAACTTGAAAATAAAAAATAAAAATAAAACTTGTAACCCAGATTAGAAAACAAAACCCAGAAAGAAAATACCAAAATGTATTTTTTGAACTCAAATTTTTTTAATCTTTGGAAAACCTAAACATTTTAACCCAAACCCAAAAAATAATCTATTCAGAATATTAAACCAGAAAAAATTGCAATTAAAAATTTTTTTTAAATATACTTTTTACTCCAAAGTTAAATCTTCTGAGATCAGAGCTTCAACCTCAAACAAAAACTCCTTGGGGGTAAATAAAAAATAAAAATAAAAACAACAATAAACAAAAACTTAAAAAAAAAAAAAAAAATTATTTTAGGAAAAAAAAATACCGAGACCTAATTTTAATTCAACTTTTCTCCTCTTTCTACTCCATAGCTCAAATCATAAAAAATAAATAAATAAATAAACTTATAACACAAAAATAAAAGGACAAAACAGAACAAAAATCTAATATTTAGCCAGAAATTTTCAAAACATATATTTAAAAACAAAACAAACTTCGAACTTAAACATAGTTCAAAATCCAAAGATCATGACCTGTGACTGTAACTTCCAGACTTCAACTAGCTCTTTCAACACTGCAACTTAGACTGTTCTGTGTCAGACCCTTTTCACATTTGAGCTCAGACAGTACTCTTTATACACTCAAAAATAAGAAGGCAAAAAAAATCACAATAATATATAATCTTAAAAACACAACAAAGTGTTTGTTTACTGGGAAAATTTAAAAAACTGCTTTTGAATTTCAAGGGGTCAGGAAAAAAAAATCAAAAATAAAAACCGCAAGCTGGTTTCCAAAGTTGTCTAAAAACCAAAGGCAGTTTAGAAAGCAAAAAAGAAAGTGAAAATAAATAACCCAAATTTTCAAAAAATTAAAATAATAATAACTTTGTATTTCAGTGTGAAAACAATTATAGTAAAAAATTAATTATTTTTTATAAAGTAGTATTTGCTAAGCCCAATAAAAAAATTACAATATAGTTAAGACAAATTTCACGTCCGTGATGGGAATTGTAGTTTAAATTTTGTGTAAATGTCTAATATGGTAAATTTGTGAAGAAAATTTAAAATTAAAATTAAAAAAAAAGTTAGTAAAATTCAAAATTGCTTTCTTTTTGGAAAATTAAATTTGTTTTTCCATTTAAAGCTGCAAAGGTAGTATTGGCGGGCCGACCTTTTTGTTTGCCGCTGACCTGCTTTTTGTCTTTTTCCGACAAATTAAAGATTATATTTTTAGCTATGCCCCTCAAAAAACACTACCATTTAACCAAACATGTCACGGTGTTTCTATTTGGTTTGAAAGTTGAAAACTGAAACTTCGGTTTTTTTCTTTTTTTTATTCTTTTGATAAGATTAAAAATTCAATCTTGGAAAGTGTTGTGTCTCCTTTTTCCATTTTATTAACAGCTGTCATCATCACAATTTGAAGCACAAATTACTTACTTTTTTTAAATAAAAAAATAGTATTAAATTCAAATATGTGAACACAATTACATAAATTTGTGTACATTCAATTATGTGCACAGTCAATAAATCATAAAGGGGTACTGTATCTTTTCTTTTTTAAGAACACGTTAGAAGAGATATTTGGTACATTCACTTAAAAATTAAGAGTATATGTATGAAAATATGTGTGAAGAAAAAAATATATAAAAATATATGTAATATTGTTTAAAAATTAAAAACATGTATTTGAGTAGGTGTACCAAACAATATTACACAATAATTGTGAATAAAATAATTATTAATTTTTTAGAAAAATTAAGATACACTTTTTTTGAGAATAGAATTTTTTTTTTTTTTTGTCAAATTTGAGAAGAGAAATTTAGATACACTTCTTTGTACAATACTTTACGCTCTTTTATTAAATTTAATTAAATTCAAATATATAGTTAGTTATACTGAATTTAATTATTCTTAAAAAATAAGCATTATTTGTGCTTTTAAAATCAATGCAACTATTGCTTTCAAAATAAAAAATCAATGTAACTATTTACTTAAGTTTAATCGGAAAATATAATGTATTGTACTCTAAAAACTGTATCTAAATTTTGCTTGTAACTTTTTATTGACTCCTTTTTATGTTTGAATATTTCTACAACTCCATAAGAAATTTATCAAAATTTTCCCACCCACTTTTTAGCATTCCTCTCACTTGAGCCTCGTTGAAATATAAAAGCACTAGAATGTGAAATATTCGGTGCATTTTTTTAAGTACTTCTAGCAATTTTGTTCAAAGTTATAGTGTACAATTTTAAAACTTATGTTTTTTCACTTCTAACTGTTATAATATAAGTAAAATATGACTATTTGGTGTCCACATTTTGTTATTTGTAAATATTGTTGGCCATCTATCCTTTATCTACATATATTTGGCTTTTTTTGGTTGGTATATAGATTCATAGAATAGGCTAGCAAATTACCATATTATTTAACATTTTTAAAAGTGTACTCTTGCTTAGGCTTATTTGAATTTTGGACAGTGAGAGAGAGCCTGAGACTGCCTGAGTGAGAGGTGATGATCACTTCACGTGGAGGTTATAGTTACGGAGATGGACCTCTGTGATTTTTTACATGACATGAGAACAGGCATGCAGTAGTTTCCTTTGTGGGAAATGACTTCACCTAGAGGGTAATTATTGCATGATAAAAATAAAATCAGAAAATAGGTGTTGGTTTCTTTTGGGCAAATAACAGATGTGAAGTTGAATCATATATATTTACACTTTTTCAGTTTTTTGTACTCTCAGAAAGACCGTATAAATTTGATTACAAATTTGATTTGCTACTTCTATTTATGCACAAACACAAGTGTTAAGCATCTTTTCATGTTTTGTATGCATGAAAATTGATTATATCATAATTTCCTATAAATTTAACGTCTTTTAATTATAATGTAGCCTATTTTAAATCAGCTTCACTAAATATTTGGCTAATTTGATTATGCAATTCATATCATAATGAGTGAGTCCTCCTATAAAATTATATCTTACACTCTTTTATTTTTTATAAACATAACATAGCCAATGCAGCTATAATTTCTTTGTACCTTAAGGGATATCGTAATTGACAAGAAATACCGTCTCACGAAGCAAGAGTCATTGATAAAAACATAGTGTATTTAATATTTCTTAAAAACCAGCATGCATCATTGGTGTTATGATCATTCTATAAGTATAAATGTTTGTGGGATGTGAGAAACAAGGATCAGGATTCAAGTCTCCATAAAGGAACTTCACACAAATATACATTAAATTAAATGGCGGTGCTTACTTAAGCTTATGCATGCATCATCCGTTTTTTCCCATTCTAAATTGATGTCGACAATGATTGAATTACTAAATATAAACAATGTTCAAGCTTTAAAGAAGATTATCTAATATTTACCATTAGTAATATTTTTATTAAGATCCTATATTCTTAATTAGCCAAGCAATTCCTTGGAGATAAAATTTAAGAATTAAGTAGGTTTTTTTTTTTTTTTTTTTTTGGGTTAGAATGCTTGTGTATGTTGCCTAACAAATTGTTGTGAAATACTCCAAAAGGTATACAATGAAAAAGACCAACAACATTAACCATACATTAACAGTTCATTTGGTTGGGGAGATTTGAGGGAGGATGAAAAAAGGAGAAGAGAAAATCATTTTTCATGTTGTTTGGTTGAGAGAGAAAAGGGAAGGAAAAAGGAAAACTGGTGAGATCCACGAGTTTTCTCTTAAAGCCCACCAAAATACAATTACCTTAAATTGAGAAAAAATTTGGAGAGAAAATAGGAACACAAAAGTGACTAGCCTTTTAGGCAAAACTATCCGTGTGCAATAACGTTCTTCTTTATTCTTTCACTATTTGTCTTTCCTCCCTGGTTTTTACTTCTCCTCTGTTTTGGTTTTTCTTTATCATTTTTTCTTCACCTGTTTTTTTTTTTTTTTTCTTCTTCTTCTTCTTTTGTTTTTGTCATTTAATGTTACTTCTCATCCAAATTTTTTCCCCATCAAATCAACTGTTTTTTTCTCTCATCTCTTTTGGGTTTTTGTAGTTGTTTTTAATATATGAAGTGTCCATTCATACACAATTTTTTAATAAAATATATTTAAAAATTACCTAAAATGAGTATGAGAGTAAATTTATACAATTTACATTTTTCGTCCTTTCATTTTTCTTCTCAACTGAATAATTGAAGTTCTCATCCAAATACCATAAGAAAAAACAAACAAAAATATTTTATATCCCCCCCCCCCCCACTTTTCTATCCCCTAACTAAAATGGATTGTAAAAGTGATTGGCCAAAAGCCTTATAGATAAACTGGCTGGCACATTTTGGTGTTTCCAATAGAAAGATTTAGGGTTCAATTCCCTTTAACCCCAACTATTGAATTATCAACAAAAAAAAAAAAAAAAAAAAGGTAATTGTGTGTATGTTGTAATTGTTCCACGTGATTTACGTTTTTTTTTTTTTTTTTCCTAACTTTGTTTTTTTGTTTAATTTCAATAATCTTATTATGGGGGAGTGGTCTAACTGGTTCGCCTCCATGGGCCATGGATTGTAGGCCCACAAAGGGACTAGGTATCAACAGGGTAGGCCCAATCCAAAATGCATAAAATACCGAGCCTAACGACAAACCATGGGATCCACCCCATTGAAGCCTTGTACAACAACACAAAGACGAGCAAACGATTTGTACACCTTGGTTCGAAAAAGAGGAAATATTGGACCAAGGTATAACCGACTTAGATATCCAAGAGCTAAGGATACAGAAAATGTGGTATCTAAACTCAACAACAATCATCTCCGTATTAATTAGATGTTCCCAATTGACATGGACAACATTTATTACTGAATGATTAGTCTGAATAGTGTTTCACACCATTAACTCATCTATTCTCCTCAAAAGAGGGATGAGACCCCTGATGGGACAAATATCTCCAAACCTATATCATCATAACCCACCATTGAAAGAAGGATCAACTAGTATAAATAAAATCCCGCTCCCCTCTAAATAGGGGTTCGGAAAAGGAGAGAGAGGGAAAATCATTAAAAGCAACATTACACTCACCTACCTGAGAAACTGTGTACTCTCAGCAGTCCCATTTTCTGTATTTATCAATCGTATAGCATTTTGATTTCCTTCTTTTAGCCTTTCCATTGTAAAAATCAGCACCCGTATATAATAAATTAATTGTGATGGTCATATATTTTTCGTGAACTCATCTGTCTTGGGAATTTAGACCCGCACAATTTTGGAGACAAATGAATTATGTAAAGAAATTTATTTTTTTAAGAAACTTCTTATAACAAGTTAATCACACATTGTGTAGAACTACACACCAACTATGCATACTCGCACAAAAACCTTAAAGAAATAAAAATTTAAAAAACAAAAAACAAAAACAGTGAGCAAAAAATGTCCGTACTTACCATGGCAGCATATTAGGAGATTAGATATGTGACATGTGTCCCTTATTTAATATTCCAACATTCATGCTGAAAGCATATCTGCAAAGATCTTAGTGGCAGTTGAAGTAAGCAAAGGTTCTTCGTGGACCATGTGTGTGTGTGTGACTGACGCCAAGATGGTCCTAACACTCCTTACTTCCTAACAAAAAGTTTGGTAAGTGAGCGGTGAGCCGTTACACTTGTCCGAGGTTGCGTGTCTTTCAATTCAGATTTCAGACTATTATATATATACAAATCACTCCAATCTTGCGTATTAACTGTACCGCACATGTATTCATCAAAAAACTGTACCGCAACTTCTTTTCTTGTGGCAATGAATTTATGTTACACATCCAAAAAAAAAAAAAAAAACTGTACCGCACATGCCTCTAGTACTCATAGTCATATCGAATATTTTCTTGGGCCCCATGATCCCATCCCTTGCTTGAATTCCCAAAAACACAAACATCAAATTAATATTCTGATGCTCTCTAAAGTCCACACTTAACTATCTAATCACCCTGGCCACTTTTGAATTTGGACAAGGACCCCATAATTACTTCTAGTCTCAACTAAACTTTCCGACCATTTTTACATTTGAATACAGATAGAGGGTTTTAACTTATTGAAAACAGGAAGGAACTTAGTTTCTACTTTTCTTTCTTTGTTTAGACTAGCAAGTGTAAATGGTCCGCTAAACATATATCTGGTCCACCTAAAAGAGTAGAACATGCTTCGTTTTTATTTCCCTTTATGCTCCAATAGTTGAAATTAGGGTAGACTAATATGTCAAGCATTTTGAAAAGAAAGATCCATTTGAATAAAGGCTATTGACCAAAGCAAAAGAGAATTACTTTGAATTTATTTTAGGCTTTTGTTAACCGATGTGCAAATGCATTCTCGTTAAAAAAAAAATCGGGTAGATTTCACTGTATCAAGAAGTAACAGAAAACTAATAGACAAATAAACTTTTAATTAAATATCGTGCAATTTTTTTTTTTAAAAAGCTTATCAATCATAATAAATAAATAAAATTTAACAAAATCGAGCAAATTTTACTATAACAAAAAATAAAAGAAATTAATAAAGAAATCAATTTTTAATTGAATATCGTGCAAATTTTTTTTTTTTAAAAAAAGCTAAACTATCATAATAAATAAATAAATAAATAAAATTAAGCAGAATCAGATGGATTCCACTATATCGAAAAATAACAGAACTAATAAAGAAATTAATTTTTAATTGAATATCGTGCAATTCTTTAGAAAAGCAAATCAATTATAATTAATAAAAATCAATTTTAGCCTATGTACTTTTTCTTTTTTTTTTCTTGAGAAGAATCGCTGTGGTGATACAAAAATTATTATTGAATCCTTAAAAAGATCTTGGTTGTAAACATCAAAGATATCCGATGGAACATCAAAGCCGGTGCACTTTGACACTCATTAACCAAATTCATTTATTTTATCAAAACGAAAATACACCGGACGGTTAAACCTTTAAACTACCACCAGATGTTCAAAAGCAGCCAATTGGTCAACAAACAAATCCTATCTCAAGATTTGGTTAGATTAGAACTGAAAAATAAGGTCAATTGCAAGAAAAATTAGCAGAAAGGAGCGGTTGAGTGGAGACCACAAGGTATAATGGTCAAAGGAAGAGCAATTAAAGTTCAATTGTTATCCTGCCCTTTTTATCAGAAACCATCATTGATATGGTGATGATTATTGAGACTGATTCCAACACATATTAAATTCCTTTTAATGGATCATCACCCCCCCACCACCACATGGCCCAGTTCCTTTGGGAGGTACCAGGTCCTATCAGCAAAAGACAGCCTTTCAAAGCAGCTTATGTTTGGCTTCTGATTCGGATTGAGATCTGGCCATACCACAATGCAATTGTGAGTGGAACAAGTTCATAAAGTAAAAAGAACCCAAAAAAAGAAGTTAAAGTTAAAATTTTGTAATCTAACGGTTGAGATTAAAAATAATTTTAAAAATTTTTAATCTTAGTCATAAAAAATACTATTGCATGATAATATGTTCAACTCCGAATTTGGACATCTTAAAGATACTTTGTTTCACTTAAACTCCCTTAAAGAGTTGGTCTCTTTCTTGTAATTTAGGTAAGGTAATGCAATAGTAAATGTCTTAAAAAAACCTAGATTTTCCTTTTCGCTTTGGAAATGATTTTGTTACATAACAGGAGTATGTGGCAATAAAAACAAAAGGATGTGTTCAAGGGTCATGACTCATGTGCATTGTGCAATTAGATCTTAGACACTTGTCTTTTTCCTTTTTGCTATCACATACCCCTATATGCAACAACAATTATTATATACAAGTATGTAGCAAAACTTTTCCCTTCACTTTTGATTTGGAAGGAGTCTGCTCCTTCATACATCATTAATTTTGTAAACGTTGATTTACTAGCTATTGAGAAGCCGATCTTTTTCTGGAAAAAAAAAAAAAGAAAAGAAAAAGAAAAAGAAAAAGGAGGACTGAGTCCCAAATGGGTCACCTACCAAGATCATTGACTTGTTTCAATTCTTTTGTTCTATTTTTTATCTTCTTAAACTTTAAAATTTTGCATATGTCCAAAAAGAAATATACTGACCTAGATGCAGAGGATTCCTCCCAGTATGACAATTATAATCTATTAATCAATTATATTTATATTATATGCCTCGTAATTCTATCTTCATCTATAAAAAGCAAATACGACAATTGATAAAGGTTTTAGTATTGTAATAGACATTATGATATAAGAGTTTAAATTTGAATTCATAGTCATCCGTTAAAAAGTGAGCCCCTACATTGATAATCACAATTGACGAAGAAAAATAAACGTGTATAATCTATAATAGTGTCTAAAGTAATCATTGGAGGCCTCACAATTTTTGGCATACCATTATATATAAATTGAATTTAAACTATTTACTACAAAATTTCCTATATTTACATCACCATAAAAAATTGACCAATCAAATATTATTTTTAAACAATAGAATTGATAGTTACATATACAAATACAATCATAATAAATATCTCTCGATAGCCTACAATAATTATCGACTTGCATATTTAGAAGAAAAACATAAAACAGAGATAAAAATTTCAAATTTCAAACATCCTAGGCATTATCCTATGTCTGTTTATATGAGCAGAAGATTTGGGCACACTAAACCAGTATAAAAATTAGAGAATACATGTATAATAAAACACTATCACTTTGCAGGAAAATCATGAACTTTGATGGAAAATGCAATCATGGAAAGAGGTGTATGTCAGAGTTAAGTTTTTATGAACTTAATTGTCATCTTATATTGCCAAGAGCTTTGTAGCTTAATTGGCACCTTCTGGTATTTCCAATGGAAACGTCCAGGGGTTCAAATCCCTCCTCCGCTGTAACTATTGAATATATCAAAAAATTGTCATCCTATAAACCAAAAAGTGTGACTGTCAACACTAGAATACCAAATTCCTTTTCATATTGCAAGTCATGGACCAATATGTCAAACTAGCATCAGTGACTATAGGTTTTAGGAAGAATAAAACCAGCTCTGACCTCTTCAAATGAGTATTCGATTGGTTGATGATTGTCTTGAAAACTGTTTTTACCTACAGAAACACATGGGGAAGTGGGTGTCATTGCTGTTGTCATTGGAGCTGACACTGTTGAAGGAGTAGTTGGCATTGGAATTGACATTGTCTTTGGGGTTCTGTTTTCTTCATCACCAACAACAGCCTTTTTGGAAGGTGTTCTGACTAGTGACTCGCTATTTGGAAGAGGTTTTTGTGATGACATAATATGTGAAGTCTTCTGATCTTCTGGGAAATTTGCAATGTTGGCCTTAGACAACACATGGGAATAAACAGGAGAAAGGGGCTTCCGAATCAAGAATAACTGGTTTTCATGTGCCTTTGGAACACTGTGGGAATGCTTCCTTACTGAATGACCAGGAATCTCTGAGATTCTCCTATCTGCATAAAATTTTGGAAACAAAACTTTGTAAATAAAGCATTCACAGTTAAAACTAAAACCATTGCAAATGATGACTGAATAACTTTAAGCAATGTCAGTTGTATTGGCTGCAGCTATCCATCCGAATGATTAACTGGACCCTGCCCCACTTAATGTGCTATTTCCACAACACAATTTTAGACATTATTCTATTACTATGTTACATGAATGGTGCAAACTATTTTAGTATAAAGAGATGAAGGAATAAAACTCAGATGGCTCAAATTGACTAGCTGTAGGTTTCAACAGTCTTTTGAATAGTTAGGGAAATAGAAGTAAAAAATATTTCAAAACTTTCAGAGGAAAGGGATGCAAAACCACCATGTTGCTGTTGACTCGGAGAACTGTTCTGATTAAAAAAGGCAGCCTTCTTACTAAGATGCAGACGGCTAGCAGCTTTTTCTGGTTTTGGGTTTTGAAGCATTGATCCACCAATGGAGAATTTTCTGTTATCTGCAACTCCTGTGGGAGTTCTTGACGCCTTCTTTCCACTCTTTGATGGGCTGGGTTTTGACCCAAAAAGTGCTTCCTGCTCAACTATCAGCTGCCCCTGGAGTCGCTTCTGGTCCTAAAATAAAGAACCAATTCAAGCACAGGTAATAAAGAGAAGCAAGATCCACAAAGAAAACTCCACACTGACTATCACATAATTAATTTTTAAAAGAAATGGTCCATACTTTCAGCCTCTGCCTTTCTTGCTCTTTCTCTTGCCTTAACATGCTGTACTGTTCAAGCATAGAAAGAAGTCGTTCCTACACAATAGATATCATAACAGAACTAATTTGCATAGTCAAAGGTAACAGAAATATTCATCAATGTGCACAACAACTTGAAATTGAACGGATCAAGTTTTTACTTGGAGCAATATGTCTCACATTAAATATTTATTTGATTACCAGAAAACTACTTACACCATCATAAAAGAATACAGTCCCTCTTTGTTCCTCCCAAGCTTTGATTTTTGATGACAATGCCTCCATCATTGCTGCTCCGATACAATTCAAAGGGTAAAATAAAAGCTCATGAAATAGACCAAAGAAGGATATGAAGACAACAACAACATATTATATTAATCTGAAGATAATTCTGTAACAACATATTTCTAGCGCCTATGACAACCCTGCTTCCCTGCATCACTGTTTATACACATACAGCATACTGAGTACAACAGCAAGAGCTGCATATACAAGTAATACTCACCTCTGCAATAGTGTATATTAATCAGATTATATATCAATAAAATAACTGGAATTCAAAGTTGTGATGTTTTCAACTCTATACCCCAACATTATGAGATGTATGGTTTAGCAAGATCCATACCAGGAATTTTGTTTACCAAAGCACGGGCTTTCTCAGCACGTTTCAAAGTAAGATGCGCACCTCTTCCAGCATTATAGCGATTGTCATCCTGAAATCCACAATAAGAAGGTGAATAAAGCAAGATGAGGGGAAATGGAAATATGTTTAAAAATAAGAAAAAAAAGTTCAACCCGTTTGTACTCCTCAAGCCAGCTCTCTTCTTGACATGCAGCTAACCACTTCTCAACCTTCTCAAGTATCTCTTTCCTGCACAAAGCTTCGTCTTTTACCCTTGAAATTTGAAGCTCAATTTGTTCTAAGAGGTACATTGGATCCACAGCTCCTGGAAAAGTGTGATAACATTTTTTAAAATTAATAAATAATGTGATTATTGATTATTTATAATTTATAATTTTTTCCAGCACACAATTGCACAAATCATATAGACTTCACTACATAAAATTCCTTGCACACTATGAACTGAGATTTCAAGTCAATAAAAGATTCTGATAATATCTTTTCCCACAATGAATGAGGTCACATAGAGAACGAAGTGCTTCCTTAAATAAATAATCATCATAACTTGCAATAGCCTTCTAAATAACTAGCATTAATAAAATTCTTACCAGATTCCATAGATTCAACTGATTCTTCCATTATACCAAGTGTTTTTGTGACCATGTGTATCCGCCTGCATATCTCCTCTAGTTCCAACCTCTTCTTAATAACAAGCTCTTTCATTTTACTTGATTTTAGCTGCTCCAGCCTCACCACTTCTGCCTCAACCTGCCAGAAAAAGCTCATAAAAATAGTTAAATACGTTAATTCCGCACATAAACTTTGCATATATTGGGATCATAAAAAATGCAGAATTAGTTCCCCACTCATGGGACTCTAAACTACATACATGGTTAAGGAAGATTACAGAAAGCATGTTAGGCTCGGTAATTTCAGGTTCTGAAGCAGAAATATTACTCGTTACATTCAGAAACAGCTGTTGCTCCTCCATCGGTGTATCCATCAAGTTCCACATCTCCAACAGGGCACTTGCAAGGTCTTGAAGCTGGTTAAATCCCATGGTTTAGGAAGGTCAAGCCGGAGGGGAAAAAAGTTTTCACAAGAGGACAACAAGAAGTAACTTATGGAAGTACTGACCCTTTGCATTCTCTGGATTTTGATCTCTCTTAAACTTTGTATTGCAGCTGCCAATTTCTCGAGTGTATGGTCACTTATATCTCTTGTTCCATCAGTTTCTTTTAGAGTGGAGTGGATTTCACCAGCTATGTGTCTGAAATCCATACCCAGGACCAAGCATAGTGAGTTCAGGGTGTGCAGGTGGTCCTGTACCTGCTTCAAACGGTTTCTCTGCAGGTGATGTAGGACAAAATCAGAAGAACTCATAAAGGCAACACAACCTCCAACTCTTCATATACGAAAAAACCTAAATTATATATGTCACAAATTTCTAGAACACAATTTAAATATAATGGGCATAATTCAAAATCCAGCTACATTTATTTATGCTTCAATGCAATTAATCCCAAATTTCTAGAAAAATAATTCTTCTTAATTCTACATTCTTCATAATTTATTTTAGACAGAAATAATTTCATTTCTTCCTTGCTTTTCCCCAAGTTTTTACTAAATTACGCATAAACACTGGTCACCCAACCATTTCATAACATAGTTTTCAAACAATCCATAACACAAACCCCAAATTTGATATTGTCTTTATGAGGGAACATAGAATCCAAACAATTCACAAAACAAACCCCAAACTTGCAACCATATACAAAATAGTAAATTTAAATAACCTTCTGATTCTGAAGTCCAAGCAAATGTTTACGTAATTCTTCTAGTCTTCTTATGGACAAATCAGTCTCATCCAGAACCACCGTATTATCTTCCCAAAATTCAATTGAAATATCCTGTATCTGATGCAAAACTTCAACAAATTGGTCTGTCCTCTCAATTTTCCGCTTCCGCATGTCTTCTAGTTGTAAAGTAATGGTGTCAAGCACTTTTTTGAAGCCTCCATCAGGCTTGCAATCAAACTGAACATACAAACCAATCATCAAGAGCTCCACCCATTAAAGAAATCCTCACAGTGACCAAACCCACCCCCCCCCCCCCAAGGAATAAAACTATGAACTTAATTTCATTCATAATAGACTCACATGTAGTGGCTGCTCACCCATTGCAGAACACATATCTGCAAGTTCTGCTTCAGACTCGGCAATTTCTTGCTGCAGCTGAGCTCTACACTTCTTGGCCTCATCTACATTTCTCCTATATACCTCCAGACACTTTTGTTCAATTTCAAGCAGCATCACATCCCTATTAACTTCAGACTCTCCAACTTCATCCCATATTTTCTAATTGCAACATTCAACAATAATCAAATGGAAAGAAATTCAAAACTGCTATCAGAAATACCATATCATTAAAAATTTAAAAAAAAAAGAAAAAGAAAAAAAGTTGCAAATACTGAATCCAACAGGTTATGGTAATGCATAACTATATAGAACTTATCCTACAAAAGAATTTGAGGAAAACCTGCATTTCATCTAGCAACAATCCACACGTTGTTTCTATATGTGCAAACTGATCAATACGATGAATAGACATGGCGAAGCAACTCTCACTGTAAAGAACAAAATTTCTGTAAGACACCTCTGAGTACTAACACAAAATCAAAGAATGATGTAAAAATTCACATCTCACATCAATCATTCTCTTTTCTCTTTTACCCCAAATTCTTTAACAACAACCAAGCCTCATTTTGGGGTCGGCTATTATTGATCCTCAACAAAACTAGTTAGGGTCAGCCATGTATATTCTTTTCCACAATTCTAATCTATTATGAATGGATTCACTATAGATACATCATAATTTCTTTAAGTATTACTATTAGCAAAACCCTAGATCAAAAAAATAATAATAATAACTATTCAATGAACTAATGATGAAAATAAAGAAAGAAATGCAAAGCAATTAAGGTGAAATGTAATAACAAATAACCTTCAAAACTATAATGCATTTTCTTTTTCTTGTCCTCAATTTTCCTACCAAACAAACAGCCGTAAATATCAAATTGCAGAATATTTTAAAAAATACACACAGAGTTCTTATTATTGCTATGTTTGGTTGGCAAGAAACTGAACACTAACACTCAAAATCCGTTTTCTCTGTAAGAAAAATACAAAATAAACACAAAAAATGCGTAAAGTAATGCAGGTAAATACAGGACGAATGTAAATTAATAAATTCCACGATTTTTAGTTTCCCTTCCTGTTTTGGTTGATTTTCTAGTGAAACAAACATAACGTGAAGAGTGAAAACGAACCCAATGATGAGAATGGAGAATGGTTAAGCTGTCGCTGAATTCGTTTTCCAGAGAAAAACAAACAGACTGGGGATTTGGAATTTGAATGGCAAACAAAACAAGTGAAAGTGTGTTTTTTTTTTTTAGGGTTAGAGAAAGGAAAAGAAAGTGTAACGCATGTAATTTTTGGCTGTTTTTGAGAGAGAGCGAGAGAGAGGGAGGGAAAGGAAAGATTGTAAAGGGAGCCGTTATGTTGGGGGGAAACGAATTGGTTTGGTTTGGTTTGGTGCCTGCCTGATCTTGACACGTCAGCATATAGAGAATCGTTGATGACGTGGTGAGATCGGATTGGGGGTAATGGTTAAGGAGTATTGGAGGGGATTTTGAATTGTTTACTAGTATTTTTTAAGGTTGGGGATGGGAAATATTCAAAAATTTTGAAATTCAAAATTTTGATTTTGCTTGTAATTAAAATAGGTTGACGGAAATAATGTGGTTTTTAATTTCCTAATTGATTAGTTGCACAAATTTTGTTTCATATATATGAGAGTAGAATAACAAGATTGCGTTTGGTAACGATAAATTCTCTTCATTTTATTTTTAAGGTAAAAAGGTAAGGCACGAAGATTTTTTTTTTTTTTTTTTTCTATATATAAAAAGCACGAATGCACAAACAGTAATATTGTACAGTGCTTTGGTTTGTTAAACCTGTGTGCACTATTCATCAAGCCTTTTTTTTTTTTCTTGGCCGGTGTTGTTTGTGCTTTTTTGTCTTTCCTTTTAAATATTTATTATTTATATGTGCATATAAAGTTTTTTTTTTTTTAATGTGCATATAAAGTTTTTATTTTTATTTTTTATTTTTTATGTGCATATAAAGTTACACTGACATAACTAATTCTTATAATATTTTCACAATTATTTGACAATCTGCACTGTTCATTAGCCTCTTTTTTCTTTTTTTCACAGTACACCGGTTTTGCTTGTGCTCTTTTTGTTTTTTGTTTTAAATATTTATATGTGCATATATAGTTACACTGACACAACACATTCTTACAATATTTTCAAAATTATTGAGTTATTAACTTTTTAAAGGTCAAAATAGAATAATAAAATAGGAAACTGAAAATTACTAATGTCTAAAACTCAAAATATGTGAAGAAAATTTTTGGGATGTTAAAATTTAGTCGGAGTATTTTAGATGTTACAAAATAAATATTTTAAGAATCATAAACTTTCATTAGGGTTTAACTGAGAGAATAACAATATGGCATTTTTACTATTTTCCAAAATATTAAAGGAAAAATTGTTTGATTTTAAAGTTTAAGGAGTAATGATATGTCCACAACAGTTTTCACAATAATTCACAACAAATTTTTTGTGACAAGGTATTTTTTATGGATAAAAAAGTGATATCCGTAGTGGGCTCAGTTTAAAACCAATAACAACTTATCACTTAGAATTTGTTTTAAACATATTATGGATGTAGCATTTCTTTCAAATAAAATAAATATTTATTCGGATCCTAAAAATGAAGGTATTGTGAAAATGTTGTGATATTTTATTGTATTCTTAGACTTCTTTTTTAGTATAGTCGAATTAGGTGAGCCAAATATCACTGTTTCACACACAATTTTTTTGTCTTGTCATTTTGTTTTTTTTTTAATGCATTATTTTAAAACCATTAATAAATTTTCACCAAAAATTTGTTGTGAAAATGCTATAGATGTAAAAAATAAAACAATAGTATCAAACTGAGACCTACTACAATTGGAAATTAAAAAATATATATATTGCAAAAATGTTGTGACATTTTGTTGTGTTCCTAGGCTTCTTTTTTTGTTTAGTCAAATTTGGTGAGCCAAAATTCATTTTTTTAGGAACAATTTTCTTCAATTAGCTTTTTATTTGTTTTTTGTTTTTTTAATAAAATACATAGTTAAAAGTGGTTAGCCAAATTTAAAATCAGTAACAATTTACCACCTAGGATTTATTATGAAAATGTTGTTAAGGTAGCATTACTCTAAAATAAAATAATAAAATATCATATCAGAACCCACCATAGCTATAAATAAAGGTACTGTAAAATATCGTGTCATTTTGTTGTGTTCCTAGACTTCTTTTTTACTCTAGTCAATTTGTTGAACCAAAATTCATTATTTTATGCATAGTTTTTTAGGATGATTTTTTTTAACACATTGTTTCAATTTTAAAGAAAAAAAAAAAAAGAACACACATTGTTCTACACACATACACACACACAAATTGACGAAGTAGCACTTTCCTCCTTTATGTTTGAGTTAGTTTCATTCCCCCCTAAACTAAAGTTGAATAATCTCCTTCTTTATATTTTATAAATGAGCATATACTCTTATTGTTACTCTCTTAGTTAAACCCTAATGAAATCTTATAATTCCTAAAATATTCTATTGTGCAATGTCTAAAATATTCCGACTAAATTTTAATGTCCGAAATTTTTTTTCGTGTATTTTGAATATTATGTGTAGATTGGTAGTCATACTTGAAAAATTAGAATGATAATATATGATGTTCTATTTGTTACCTAGAGAATACTAATTTATTAGGTTTAAATCTTCTAGACTTATAATTTTATCTCATAGAAACTTTGACGACAAATATCTTTTGTTATTTTGTTCTTTTTAAAATTTCTTTTTCTACTTTAAATGGTGTTCATTAAAAATAAGTAAGTGAAACATCATAGTTAGACTCATAAAATAAGATAATAAAAAAATGAAGTATGAAGAAAAAAATCTTTATTGTAAATGGTTACAAGTATTTAATTTGATTAAAATCTTCAAAAAAATTATAGCATATATCATTATTCATTGCGAAAATTTAAATATTGTGGAAAGATGATGACATTCATTATCATTCTTTGTAGCATTTTTGGTGAGTAGATATTACATTTAGTAAATAGGCTCTAAGAAATTGTCATAGTAAATAGATATTCAAATAACTATTTTAAATTTAAGTACATGATTTCATATTTCTTCAAAAAATAATCTATATTAATTTTTTCACTAAAGGGGCAGCATGTGCCTTGCACGTGCAACCCACACTACTTTTTATAAAAAAGACATGAGGAATTTGATAATTAGATAGTTACAATGGAGTAATGGGGTTTGAACTACTAACATATTTATTGGAAACAACAAGATGTGTTAATTTAGTTATAAAACTCTTAACAAATATAATGAATTCTAATATAAGCTATTCTTTATATATATATATATATGTAATTACATATTCTAATAAATGTCTCTCCCAAAAAAAAATTTCTAATAAATGTATTATTATGTCATTATTCATTAAAAAATGTATTTGATATTATACTAAATTAAAATAATAATAATAATAACTTCTCTAAATGAAATTGTGTTTGGTTATGACATTGAAGAATGCATTTTTTGTATTAAATAATAATTTATTTTATCTAATTAATAACTTTAAAAAATATATTATCCATGACACAAAAATAATACAAACAACTAATTCTCAACAATAACAAAAACAAAAAATTCTCATCATAAATTTCAAAAAATAAAAATAAAAAATCCAACACAAGGCCAAGATGCATCCGCTATTAACACACACACACACACACAAAGAAAAAAAAAAAACACACACACACACACACACACAAAACAACAACAAAAAACAAAACGTATGATTCCTACCAATTATAACAATCAATTTACTCATCCAAACTTTAACACTCACTAATCTTAATCATCACCACAAAATCACACCACATATTGCAAAATTTACAACAAAAAAAAAACAACTCAATTAATCTCATACATAATAATAAATTAAGGGGAAACAAAAAATCAAAATTTACAAGTAGGGGAATTGAGGTTAATGAAGAACAAGGCAAAGGTAACATAAACCAAAATTTGTAACTATCGATATAGATTATTTAAAAACAAACAATTTTTTTTTTTTGGATGAAAATGTCGCTACTATTGTTAGAGGAGAGAAGATAATGAGTAGAGCTCAAACTAAGAGAGGACGCAAAGGCGAGGCAGGATGGGAGGTAGGGCTCCTATTTGGAGATGGTGGCAATTGTCAATGACAACAGCAGAAGCCATGACAAAGGAGTAGGGGTGTACGGGTTGGAATTGGGAGGGTAATAGCTAATATTTTTATCCAATCCGCCACTAGCGGGTTAAGAAAATTCCAATCCGCCACCGACCCACCAAAGTCTAAATCAGACGAATTTGTTACAAATTTTGGTATAAAAAATCCAACACAAGGCCAAGATGCATCCGCTATTAACACACACACACACACACAAAGAAAAAAAAAAAACACACACACACACACACACACAAAACAACAACAAAAAACAAAACGTATGATTCCTACCAATTATAACAATCAATTTACTCATCCAAACTTTAACACTCACTAATCTTAATCATCACCACAAAATCACACCACATATTGCAAAATTTACAACAAAAAAAAAACAACTCAATTAATCTCATACATAATAATAAATTAAGGGGAAACAAAAAATCAAAATTTACAAGTAGGGGAATTGAGGTTAATGAAGAACAAGGCAAAGGTAACATAAACCAAAATTTGTAACTATCGATATAGATTATTTAAAAACAAACAATTTTTTTTTTTTGGATGAAAATGTCGCTACTATTGTTAGAGGAGAGAAGATAATGAGTAGAGCTCAAACTAAGAGAGGACGCAAAGGCGAGGCAGGATGGGAGGTAGGGCTCCTATTTGGAGATGGTGGCAATTGTCAATGACAACAGCAGAAGCCATGACAAAGGAGTAGGGGTGTACGGGTTGGAATTGGGAGGGTAATAGCTAATATTTTTATCCAATCCGCCACTAGCGGGTTAAGAAAATTCCAATCCGCCACCGACCCACCAAAGTCTAAATCAGACGAATTTGTTACAAATTTTGGCAGTTTCAAGGGGGGTTCAAAGGGTTGGCATTGACAATGTTCTTTAAAAAAAAAAAATTTATCACAAACTATAATTTGTTATTAAATAATCTCAAAATATAACTAATGCACACAAAAAATTAAAGGTAGATTTCATTGAATAATCTCAATTCCAACACAAACATAAGGTCAATGAAAAAGAGATATATCATTTCTAATAGACCTTGTCTCCACACACACACACACACACACAAAAGTAGAAAGTAGGTTGCTGCCTTACAATTGAGGAAAATTCAATCAACAGACTCAAAGTCTTAACATTCCCAAAGTCACACCAATGATTCAAAATAATAACATACCTACATAACAAATAAACTTCAAAATGGTATGCATGTTCTTAAAAACAATTATCACGAACTACAATTAGTTACTAAATACATAGTGTGTGTATATATATATATATATATATACTTTTGATAAACTATAGAGCATATATAACCAACCTTGGTGCCTAAACTAACCATATTACAAATTATAAGAACCACTAAGAGTATTACACGTGCACAATAGTATAACTAACTCTATTATTAGAAACTAATGGGCTTTTTAGTTTTAAAAAAACCATCGCTCATCACTCCTAACTCAATTTTTGTCACTCATTACTTATCACTTATGACTGAAAATACCCCAATTTCCTAAAGCCTACACGTTTGGCACACTGTTTTCAAGTGCTCATCACTCAAATATTTTTACTTTTTTGTGGGATCCATACCTGAGCACTTGGTCAGAGACACCTTAACCCATACATGATTTCTGTTAGCCTACCCGCCTCACCCTCATTCCCCACCATTCTCTTCACTTCTCATTCTAGTAGCCCATTCTTTCATTTTTCTCTCTAAAAATTTCAAGCAAGGAGAAAGGAGCATTAGCTAAAAAGAAAGGAAAGCAGATCAAACACAAGTAGATCACACACACATCTCAAGGCTACAGTTTTTCTAATACACACATATACCAATTTTGAAACAAACCCAAAACCCAAATCAACCAAATCCCCAAATACACAAACAATTCCAAAGGAAGGAACTTTCAACTCAAAGAAAAAAGAGAAAATTGATCAAATAAATAGAAAGAAAATAAAAAAGAAAGAGGGTTTCAAAAAGAGGGTGGAGCTTAAAGCTTAAACCATGGTGGTTCGGTTTAGAGAGGAAAGCCGAACGTGAGAGAGCAAGGCCCATGGCAGGTTGAGCTTAAGAGTTGGAAACCATGGTGGTTCGAGATAGTGAAGGACCCAAGAATCAGAGGTCTGGTGATGCTGTGATGCTCGTGGTGGCGATGAGTTATGGGTCTGTGGAGGCGGCATGTGATGCTCATGTGGCGGTGAGTTATGGGTCTGTGGAGGTCTGGTGAAGAGAGGAGATCAAAGTTGTGTGTTTGAACTTTGAAGAGGAAAAAAAAAGATGAGAGAGAAAGGGGGAGAGCATATGCTCATGAAGTCAGATTGATGAGACAAGGCATAAGGCGGGTCCCATCCGATTGAGTAAAATTACAAAAATGTCACATAACTCAGTTTTCCATAACTTGAAAACACCTAAAATGTATTTTCAGTTTTCATAACTCATCACTTAAAAATCAGAGAATTAAGTGGATGGAAACCAAAACTGAAAACACATCGAAACAAACTACTCAGCTGTGGGACCCACCAGTTTTGAGTTATGGGTGATGGAAAACAACAAATCCAAACACCTCCTAAATGACTCCAACTTTTCAAAAAGGTTAAGGAAGAAAAAGACAGAACAACAAGAAAGAGGGAGGGAGAGGAAGCGGAGTGTAGTATATGGCTGAAGTGAGTTTAAAGTTTCAATGTTGACCTTTTATATTTTGTTTAAGAAATTGATTACTGATTAGCTGTAAAAACTGATTAGGTGGATTGATTAACTTTAAATAAAGAATATACGGTTGAACAATTTAAACTAATACACACACACACACACACACACACACACACACACATATTATTTATGTATAATTAAGCGAGCAGGTTGGCAACTTTTCAATTCATTACCCAACCTAATCTGCTATTTTGGGGGTCTAACTCATTCAACCCAAATCGCTTAACTCGATGACCCGCATGGGACAAGCGAGTCAGTTGCAAGTTGGTGAGTCAAGCGGATATTTTGCACACCCCTACATAGAAGATGGAGAGAGTTTAAAGAAAAATGAGAGAGAGAGAGAGAGAGAGAGAGAGAGAGAGATATCCAATTGAGATGATTCAAGTTGCACTGGAAATGTGACTTAAAGAGCTACAACTTTGTAGTTTACCAAAAGTCATAATTCTGAAGTTAAATAGGCCGAAAATGTCAGTTAAGTGAAGCCTAAAAACCTGAGATTTTCTCCAAACGGGAATTCAACTTGTAATAGGATTTTTTGACCCATTTAAAGTATCTTTAGGGAAAAATTCAAGAGATTGCTGCCATAGAACATGATTTAGGTTTTCTTAAAATTTCTTTACAGTTTTTAGAGTTTTATTTGTGTTATGGCTTGCAAGAAGCCTTGCTAAGGTAAGGGGTGAAACTCAACCGTTTGTTGATATGTTCTTAACAATTATTTTATGGTTTTAATACTTATGTTATTATGTTTTTGATTGATTTACTCATCTAAAAAAGTGTTTAGTTTTATATAATTCTTTGATTTATTGTAGACTTTGGGCACGTTAAATGCTTAGTATTCTCTGCGAACTAATTCACTAGTTTTGTTTTGCCTAAAATCAATCAATTTCATGAAACTACCTTAGACTATCAATTCTTGAGTTTTTATTGTTAAATCATCCGACTAAGATCATCTTTCGTATGAATTTTAGTTAAGTTATAAAATAAATATTATTAAGACTACCAATAGATGTACATGTGTTGTGTGTGGATTCCTAAACCTTAGTACTTTAATATATTGTTATTTTTCTCTGAATTTAAATTAACTTTACTAAACCATAAAAAATCTCTTAAATTAAACTTTATTATTTTAGTTTTATTCTCTTGTGATTTGCTAATCAATTCCCTTTTCCTTGTGAAGTCAACCTCAGACTTACCGAGTTATTACTTCGTGACAATCCTGCACTTATGAGCATTATTTAAGTCATAGCAGTTTTATCTTACCTTGGGTAAGGCAATGCACAATGAATGGAAGTTTAAATATAATTTTCAATTTTGATCTGGTGTTAAAACACCAAGAAAGGAATTGTTTGGTGTGTGGTAGTTTGGTAGTTTGTGTAACTAATGTTGACAATTTATCACGTGAGAGATTGACTTACTAAAATGAAGGCTCGTGCCGTTATGGAAAATTGATTGTTATACATTTGTGTATATATATATATTGTGAGACAATTTAATATTTACTTGTGTTTTGTATAACAAAAAAAAAAAAACATATTTACTCATGTTGGATTTTTATGGGTCCACTATTTTGAGAACTTTCTTATGGTTAGAGGATAATTATAAAAATAAAAAATTATGTACAATCATTGATTTGTTATGTGCATAATTTGAATCTCACCTAGATACAAACTTAAGAAAGCAAAAAACAGTTGTAGAACACTCTAAAAACAAGACTAAAGTACACTTTTTATCCTCAAAATTTGAGGTTTTTTCATTTTGACTATTCATGTTTGATTTTGTTTTCATATTGGTTTTGCTACTCATCTCCATTAGTAATATGATCGTTGACTGCCAAATGCATGCTTAGTAATATGACCAATAATCTCGCTCTTAATAGTCAAGTTAGATTACTCATAGGAAAAAAAAATCCCAAAATTGAAGGCCAAAACTATACTTTAGTCTAAATCAATAATCCAAAATCATAAAACGGTCACCAAACACTACCTCACTTTTATTTTTTATTTTTTAGAATACTAAGTATTTTAACACACACACATATGGGGAAAAGGGAGAAGGTTTTAAAGAAACTGACAGTGGTGTATATACAAAATGGCCTAACTTTTGGATACAGAATACAAACTTTAAACCTCTTTAACTCACACTCATTTTCTAATGTGGGATTAACCCATTATTTTTTTCTTTTGAGAATACTAAGTATTTTAACACACACACATTGAGAGATGAGAGAAAGTCTTAAAGAAATTGAATCTCTTTATCTCACACTTATTTTCCAATGTGGGATTAACCTAGTGTTTTTTCTTTTGAGAATACTAAGTATTTTAATACATTACTTCACTTTTGGAACATGGAAGTTTAGTTACACCAGATATATTATTATAACTAGCATGTACCCCATGCTACCGCATGGGAATGAATATATTATGAATCATGAGTTTATTCATGTTTAAAAGGCTTAGTTAAGTCTAAATTCATATTATTAACCATAAAATNAGAGAGAGAGAGAGAGAGAGAGAGAGAGAGAGAGAGAGAGAGAGAGAGAGAGAGAGAGAGAGAGATGGATTGCTTAGCGTGTGGCTATGTGGGTGATTTTGTGGCTAATGTTGACAATCTGATGTATGAGTGATTGACTTACAAAATTTGAAGTCTCAAGTCGTTTTGGAATATTGATCATCAACAATAATTTGGCACACTCACTCTTGTTTTCTTTTAGTTGAGTGTTCCAATTGCGTTGAACTTCTATTAGTCCACAATTTTAGGGGCTTCTTAGGTATGAGGGATAAAGTAGATTACCCGTCTATGTTTTTTGTTTTGTGAGTGTGTGTTTTTATAAATAATTTATTTTCTCTTCACCTCTTAGGCTCTCCTGTCGAAACCAAATATTGACTCAAAATTTTACTCCCTTTATCTAATGGGGATCTTTGGCAATGACCTAAGTGGTATAGGTCTAGAGCCTGCCTTGGATGATGCTGTTGATAGCGATGTGTAAACTGTATTACTAATAGAGATACCATAAAAAAATAAATGTGGGTATTATAAAAAAATGTTTCCTAAATTTTCATTTTTTTTGGAATAGAAAATACTATATAAAAAAAAAAGATAAATTAGTATACATACAATTATTACTTTGTTACTGTGCATATTGATATCCCTTAAAAAAAATTTAAAATGGTTATTATTCATAATTGAAAAAATTGAAAGATGTTCCACCATAGTTTCTTATTGTACTATAGGCTGATTTAGACAATTTTTCTTAATAATCGTTATTTTCTTTTTCTCAAAATAAAAAAGGAAAGAAAAACTTGGAGCACATAGTGGTACGATAAGTACCAACTTGTAACAAAATACCAAATATTAAGATCTCTCTCTCTCTCTCTCCCTCTCTTGCTCTCCCTCTCTCTCACAATTTAGAACAATATAATATAATTTATCAACTATTGCAACTTCACCTAACAATACAATCACCCAACAATCTCAACCTATCCAAGCAAAGATGGATTTAAAAACATATCTCAATAAATTAATACTAACCGCACCATGATTAATTTCATATAGAGAAACAAAAATAATGGTTATAGATAAATTTTAACAAAAACACATGAAAATTGATTTTTTAAAAAGAGTTTTTGATAATAGCTTAATTTTGCATATTTATATTATTATTATAAAGTATTATCATACTTATTTTGAGTAAATTCATGCATTTTATAGTTGGTTTTGGATTAATGCTGAATAATCAATTTTGTCTTTAATTGAATTTTAATGAGTGAATTTGTCTTTTGTAGGATAATGAAATTAAAAAAGTGGGTTTGTGCAAAGAAAAAAGCTAATGGACTTTATTTTACAAAGGCCATGATAAAGTCAAAGAAGGTCAACCCAATTAAATTTAAGTCTAATTGGAGCAAGGAAACAATGAAATTTGCACAAAATCCAAGTCCAATTCAGATTAGGATTCTAGCCTGTGCATCACTTAGTATTTGGAGCATAACTTTCGGCTCAAATATCCAATTGAGATGATTCAAGTTGCACTGGAAATGTGACTTAAAGAGCTACAACTTTGTAGTTTACCAAAAGTCATAATTCTGAAGTTAAATAGGCCGAAAATGTCAGTTAAGTGAAGCCTAAAAACCTGAGATTTTCTCCAAACGGGAATTCAACTTGTAATAGGATTTTTTGACCCATTTAAAGTATCTTTAGGGAAAAATTCAAGAGATTGCTGCCATAGAACATGATTTAGGTTTTCTTAAAATTTCTTTACAGTTTTTAGAGTTTTATTTGTGTTATGGCTTGCAAGAAGCCTTGCTAAGGTAAGGGGTGAAACTCAACCGTTTGTTGATATGTTCTTAACAATTATTTTATGGTTTTAATACTTATGTTATTATGTTTTTGATTGATTTACTCATCTAAAAAAGTGTTTAGTTTTATATAATTCTTTGATTTATTGTAGACTTTGGGCACGTTAAATGCTTAGTATTCTCTGCGAACTAATTCACTAGTTTTGTTTTGCCTAAAATCAATCAATTTCATGAAACTACCTTAGACTATCAATTCTTGAGTTTTTATTGTTAAATCATCCGACTAAGATCATCTTTCGTATGAATTTTAGTTAAGTTATAAAATAAATATTATTAAGACTACCAATAGATGTACATGTGTTGTGTGTGGATTCCTAAACCTTAGTACTTTAATATATTGTTATTTTTCTCTGAATTTAAATTAACTTTACTAAACCATAAAAAATCTCTTAAATTAAACTTTATTATTTTAGTTTTATTCTCTTGTGATTTGCTAATCAATTCCCTTTTCCTTGTGAAGTCAACCTCAGACTTACCGAGTTATTACTTCGTGACAATCCTGCACTTATGAGCATTATTTAAGTCATAGCAGTTTTATCTTACCTTGGGTAAGGCAATGCACAATGAATGGAAGTTTAAATATAATTTTCAATTTTGATCTGGTGTTAAAACACCAAGAAAGGAATTGTTTGGTGTGTGGTAGTTTGGTAGTTTGTGTAACTAATGTTGACAATTTATCACGTGAGAGATTGACTTACTAAAATGAAGGCTCGTGCCGTTATGGAAAATTGATTGTTATACATTTGTGTATATATATATATTGTGAGACAATTTAATATTTACTTGTGTTTTGTATAACAAAAAAAAAAAAACATATTTACTCATGTTGGATTTTTATGGGTCCACTATTTTGAGAACTTTCTTATGGTTAGAGGATAATTATAAAAATAAAAAATTATGTACAATCATTGATTTGTTATGTGCATAATTTGAATCTCACCTAGATACAAACTTAAGAAAGCAAAAAACAGTTGTAGAACACTCTAAAAACAAGACTAAAGTACACTTTTTATCCTCAAAATTTGAGGTTTTTTCATTTTGACTATTCATGTTTGATTTTGTTTTCATATTGGTTTTGCTACTCATCTCCATTAGTAATATGATCGTTGACTGCCAAATGCATGCTTAGTAATATGACCAATAATCTCGCTCTTAATAGTCAAGTTAGATTACTCATAGGAAAAAAAAATCCCAAAATTGAAGGCCAAAACTATACTTTAGTCTAAATCAATAATCCAAAATCATAAAAATTTTATTAATAAAACTTAGCAGTATATATATATATATATATATATATATATAGACATTGGATATTCTTCCCATGTGCTAAATATTGTTTTAAATAAGGTCACGCCAAATATGTTGAAAGCCATCTTCGTGCAAGATTGATATCTGCAAGAGAAGTCAATCATCAAGCAAGGACCAAAGGATTTCAAAAAATGTTAATATTGACTCAATGTATGCGAATACACACAAACCCATCACTATATCAATTAAGAGAATCAAAACTAAATAGAAATATTACACAGAAATATGAACCTTGGTGACGATGTTTATCCAAAAGATCTATTCACGCTTTTGAATTTTCAATCTCTATTAGTGATAGAAATTTTCATAGCTTAAAAAATTTAAAATTTTTTATAAAAAAAACCCTCAAAGTTGTACTCATGTTATAGTTTTACGATAGGTCATTTTGTAACATGATGGGTATTTGTGTGAAGAAAAAACCTTTGAAGTTGCATGGCTGATAAAAGAAATTTTCTCCAATCTCTTTTTATAGAGAGATGGATTTGTGCGTGTTTTTATACATCATTCATAGTTGTATTATTACAAAGCAAGTCCAATGGATTTAGATTGGTAATACTGATTCCCAAAGCATGAGTGTTTAATGTGTTATTAATTTCATCTCATCTCATTACCAAGTCCAGTGAATTTTAATTGGAATTCGATCTTTCCAAGTGGTGCATCTCTTGCAATATTCTTTCATTTTTTTTTAATTAATTTTTTGAAATTTATTTTCAATTCCCATGGCCACTTTCCATATTTGGCCTCCTATTATAGTTCCCTAGGCACTTTGAAGTTTGAACCAAGAGAACAATGAACCTACGTAAAAATAAATAAAAACAATGAATAAGAGTAATGGTTCTCTCGAAAACAACCCCAAATCATATTATATTCTTTTGATTATTTTCTTTGTACACGTGTATAGTAAAATTAGACTCCAATTTCAAATTTTAATTGAACAATTGGAATGACACATGGCACAAAATTGAAACTCTAATTTGGAATTCTATTTGAGTTTCTCTCTACTTCACCTATTATTATATATAAAGATATATAGATATATAGATTATTCTAATAACAAAATATTATTATAATTATAATTTGTTTAAATTTAGAGGTGCTATTATTTCCAATAATTGGGAAGGTCAACTCTACAAAGACAAAAATTTCCAGGTCATTCCATTTTGGTTTGCATGCCGAAACAGTATTTTCCAATCATTCCAGTTAGAACGGAACGAAATTAATAACTTTACTTAGATTTTCCCTTAAAAATTAAAACAAAGTTCCAAATCAGAAAATAAAAAACGATTACCAAAAAATTCTAGAACCAATTTCCAAAAACAAAAAACCTTTCAAAAAAAAAAAAAAAGAAAAAGAAAGAAAAAGAAAGCAATTACCAAACATTACCCAAAATTTTGGGGCATGAAAGTCTAGTTGCACAAGTGATACTATTATAATAATTACTACTACTACTATTATTATTGTTGTTGTTTTTAAATTTAGACTAATATTTGCAATCATAACAAAGTTCAAATCGTATACATTAAGGGGAAGATTTTTTTTTTTGAGAAAGCATTAAGGGAAAGATAGCACATCATTCAAACGCTTCTTGTATGAAAAAGAAATTGATATATACAATTGTCAGTTCGTTAGTGCACATAAAATTCTTCATAAAACAAATTTCCCAAAACAAAAAACGATTACCGAACGTTTCTAAAACCAATTTCCAAATACAGAAAACATAAATAATTACTCAGCATCATCCAAAAATTTTGAAGCATGAAAATACTATTATGAATTTATGATTATTATTAGTTGAAAATTGCGAGATAGTACTATTATTTTCATTCATAACAAAGGTAAACTCATGTTCAATGAAAACAAAAATTATTTATTTATTTTTTTGATGGGAGAAAATTTTTAATTTAAAATTTAAAAATACTTAACCCTTAATCCATGCATGTCTTAGTCTTTTATTTTTGTTATTTGTTTCTCTATCACATATCACGACAAGAAAACGATACTCCATCTGTAATTTCAGTTTTATTTTCCTTTATTTCTTTATTCTGACTAAAACAGGAAATGAAATCGTGTCTCAAAACGCATTTTCCTTTTTAAAATTCACATTAAAAATGATAGAAAACGACAAGGAACCAATAAAGAAGACGACCCAAAAACCAAAAACTAAATAAATAAATAAAAATTAAAGGACTTTTCGAGAGACAAAGACATAGGAAGCAGAGAGAGAAACCCTTGAAAAAAATGTCAGAGACAAACTGAACCAACAATACAAGTTACGCAACACAACACTCTCACCTCAGAAAAACAAACCTTATTTCAATTCACTCACCACTTTCCCTCCAATCCTTTCCTTTCCTTTTCTCCCATGAATCCCCACAAAACCGAACACCACCACCACCACCACCACCTCTTCTCTCACCTCAGCCCTCATGATCTGGACCCTCCATCTTCCCAGATCCCCCAATCACAACCGTCCATTCACCCCGAATCCCAAGACGACGACCCGTCTTCCTTTTCCCTCCCCGAAATCGTCCTCTTCCGTTCCTCCCCGTCCTCTTCCTCCTCCTCCGACTCGCCCAAAACCCATCCCGACCCGAACAGACAACCCGACCCGACAGCGCAACCCAAGTTCCACGTCATCAGCCCGGAGCCCCACATCTCCTCCCAATTCTACACCTTCAACCCGGAATCCCACTCCCTCATGATCCGCTGCCTCCTCGAGCACCGCCTGGCCACGCCGGCGGAGATCCGCGCCGCCACTCCACGCGCCGTCCTGAAGTCGTGGCGCGCCGTCTGGAAAGACCGCAACGAGGACACCGCGTACCTCACCGCGTGGAAGCGAATCCAGGACAAGCTCGCCGCGCACGTGGACCCGAACACCGGTAACGAATTCCTTTGCTTCAAAAACAATTCTCAGCAATGTGTTTCTCATGTAAATCAATGGCAAGACATAGTCATGACTTTCCATTCCGATACTGATATCAAGCATTTAGGTTTAAAAGAAACTGTTGACAGAATTAAGCAAGTTTGGACTGTAGGTGCTAAGTTTTATGGCATTCCAGAGAGTTACATTAGGGTTTGTGTCACCGCGTGTCCCGTGTGTAGTGCGGCCACGTCGGGCTCCTCTGCCGCGAGAACTAAGCGGCGGAGGTTTGAGTATACTGAGTCTTTCGATGTTCCGGCTAAGGAAGTGCCGAGTAAGTTGCAGCAGTTGGCTGCTAAGTATAAGGTTGTGCTTTGTATTAGGCAGAAGTATATTAGGTATAAGCCGTTTATGGCTGAGGTTAAGGATTATGCGTGTCATAGGGCGGGGGAGCCTGCGGCTAAGAAGTCGAAGATTTTGAAGAGGGAGCCTTATGCGTCGAAGAGGTGTGGGTGCGGGTTTCGGATTAGGGCAATTGTGCCTATTGCGAATTATAATGAGAAGGAGAAGACTTTTGTGTATCAGGAAGAAGGGATGGCGGTGTTTAAGTTGTATGCTGTGCATACGGGGCATGAGCCGGGGCCGTTGGATGGGAATGCGAGGATTATGCATCGGGTTGTGGGGCATAAAGGCTCGTTTTTTATGGACCAAGATACGGTGTATGGGGTGAGTGAGGAAATGGAGAATGATGGGTTCGGGTTGTTGGGGAAGGATGATGGGGATTTGCAGCTTTCGGTTTTGCAGCAGGTGCAGGAATTGAGAGCTGAGGTTGGGTTTTTAGAGGGGAAAATCGCAAAACTACCGAGGGATTTGTTGGGTTCGGTGTCTCGAGAATTGTTTGATATTGTGAATAAAGTTAGAAATATAGGGGAAGAGGGTTTGAAGGCGATGGATATGATTTCGGACAAGCCTCACCATGAGGATGATGTGTTGGTTGGGGAGAACGATTTGGCGCATTGGAGTGACCATCACCATGACCGAATATATGGGGATGGAAAGGACACAGAATTGATTGAGGACGATGAAGACAGTTTTGGGCGGACTCTTGGTGATGTTGTTCCTTGGGACCAGATGAGGGAAGACTGTAGGAGTCAGAAGGATCTGTTGAGTGAGCCTTGTAAAACTGATAAGTGGTTAAAATGCAGTGACTTTGACGAGAAGAGCATTCTTGATTGTGAAGATACTAAACTAACCAAGCCCATTAGACATGATGACGCTATAGTCACAGATGTTGGTCTTGTCGGCATACAGGTTGATAGCTTCTACCAGGAGAATCCTAAGTGGTACGATTCTCCTTGTGGGTTGGACACCAGTGCAGATTGCAGTGATAGCGGATTCAGGCATGGGGAGATTGTTTAGAGTCCTCAACAGCCTGGTTAATCTACTCTAACATAGTCATGGATTTTTATTGTAGCCATTCATCCCTTCTTACTGTTGGAAGTGGGTTGTACATTATTGTATACAGAAGAATGGAGCTGCTCACATGCTTTTTAGGTGTCTTTGCTGGGAGTGGTTCTGTAAAGTATTAGCCCAATTAGGCTTATCTGCACATACTTTTTCTTTTCAATTATCTGTTAATGATGTTCTCAGCCTTCAGGTTTTTTAGCTTTGTTCTCCTTATAATGCACGTTAGTGACTGTTTCGATCTGTTTTTTCTTTTTCTTTTAAAAAAGTTCTTGTATGTATTATATGTCTAATCTTGCTGCCTCTATTCTTGTGGCATGATGAGATATATGGAACTTATTTGTCATGATGTGGATGTAATTTGCTTTTTTCCTTGTATCTTCATCATTGTTTGTCACTCTTTTATGAAAACTCAGTTCCAATCATTTTATTGGTTATCTGCTTTACTTGGCTCTAATGCTTTACAAACAGCTTGGGGCATTACTAGGTGATTTTGTGCATATATTCTGGAGTTTGCCCTTGGGTCAAATGGTTTTGAAGAAAGTGGTCCTTATAAAACTTCCTCGCATTGTTATCATATTTTGGTCATGTGTTTCAGATAGAATTTGATAACGATAAATCAAAGGGGACGTTGTGGTTTTATAATTAAAGCTTTGTATTCATTCGTTATCTATTTTTTGATGATGCAAGGACACGACAACATGGTAATTATTAAAAATTAGGATGTGACACAATGGTAATACGACAATTAATTAATTAATTACTATATAACTTTAGGTATATATTATTTATTTTTAGGCATAGTTTATTTTAAATTTTAATTAAAAAATAAAATAAAATATTTAAAACATATCTAAAATGAAAGAAATGTTTTTAAAATAAAATATTTTACCTTTTCCTCTTGACGCACCGATGACATGCATGCAAGAATGCCCCCTGCATGTTCATGTCCGATTCTGACACGCTAGGGATTTTGGGCCTTTGAGGTATCCGTGCTTCTTAGCTGCACACTTTTGACTATCTTTTCTGTAATGTTGGGGATGCTGGTTTTTCGGTTATGGAGTGATGTCAAAGTTTATATGAATGGCTTTTTGCTGTCGTCCTTTATCATGAGTTGAAAATCTGTGGGTAATTTTGGCCTGTGATCATTGCCTTTGGGTTTAATGGTTTTGTTCATTGTGCTTGCTAATAAGAAATTAAGATATGGAGTTCTACCAAGCCCCTATTTACTACCAAGTTAAGAAGTGATCCCTCGCTAATGGTAGTTTCTCTTCCTCTCTTGAAAAATTTTACTATCTGGTTGTTTTGAATCTTTTGATTGTTGGGAAGCTTTTAGACATCAATCACTTTACCATATTTGTCTTATCATTTCTTTTGTTGAAAAAGAAATTTCTTATTTCTATAGGGGTGCAGTTTCTGCCCTAGAATCTTGGGCTAGGTTGAAATAGAGTCATGTGTGGAGCAGGGTTGCTGCTTAAGATCTTTAAATCCTACTGTCACCCTTGTTGTAAAAAAAAGTAAAATTTTTTGCATGATATGTGCATGGACAGGTTACAAATCCAATTTAGGTGGTGTTGCAATTATCACTAGATTTTAGAATTTGAGTAGGTTGAAGTTATCATTGTTGATAAGTACTTGTTATTAAAATTTTTGGCATCCTGTTTTGCTTTGATCTTGAATTTTTTTGGGGGTCCCCCCATGCCACCCCATATAATTGGTAATACAGTTGTAAGTTTTATTTTGGTTTAGCTTGCCTAGTTTGTATGGAAGTTATTCAATGTGAAATTTTAAGTTTTAAGGAACTTGTAGAAACATACATTCTCTCTCTCTCTGGTAAATAAAGGAGGAACATCCAAACACCATAAATTGAATGTTTTTTTTTTCTTGTCTCAACATTCTGAAGTGTAAATTGGGTATTGTGTATCTCAGAGAAAATTAAGATACCATACATAGTTGTACGTAGGGCGGTCGAAAAAAATTCATCCTTGCAGTATCAAATTGTTTTTAATTTAAAACTTGTTTGGACCATGAACAGTTTTATGCACTGCATTTTGTGAAGCAGGGAGAATTTTAATGAGCAATAGAATGTATTTTGAAGCATATGTTTCCATTGCATATGATTGTTATGGTTCATTTGCACTCTTGATTGATATGTATCTCCTATCTAATTTGTAGATCATTCATGATGGGCTTTGTCTGATTAATTGCTAAAAGAGGAAACTTGACTCCACCTCCCTTTTTTGCTCTATATCATTCATTTGTGTATTTGCATATATAAGAATTGAGATTCATGTTGTGAGACCTTAAATTTTTGTGTTTTATTATATGAACAAAACTTTTGCAGAGATTTTATTGTTATGTCCACATGAGACCTTCTGTTCTTGTTTATGTGTTTTCAGAAGATACTTGTTTTATGCTGACCTTGAGACTTGCAATATAATTGTACCCTTTGGAAGGTTCATCATAATAGTTTTGTTGAACAAGTTCAAGGAATTTCTGCCATAGCTTTGCCAGAATTTTGGATTGTGGTTCCACCTTGAGATCGACTGGTAAGTCCATAGTTCAAATTCTACTTATTCAATGCATTATGTACTTATCAAGAAATAGTTTAAATCCAACTTATTTTTGAATTTACTGTTTCTTAGGCCTGTTCAGGTCCCACCTCCCACTCCCATCAATCCCTTACAATGGCCAGGGTTCTTAAAAGACCCACATGCTAGCTTGGAAGCTTATTGTCAACAAATTTTGGGCAAATTACATTTTAAACTCTGTACTTTAGTGATGGTTTAAAATTAAACCCTATAGTTTCTAAAGTTTCAAATTAAGCCCTGAAGTTTAAGATTGTTACAAACTAAACCTTATAGTTTTGTTAGTTCAAATTGAACATGGGACTTTTAAAATCGTATCCATTTAAAGTTTTAAACCCTCAATCAAACCAAAATATAAAACCCGAAAAGTCCAAGGCTTAAATTGATACACTTTTGAAAGTCCATGGTATAATCTAAAATTATTGAAATTATAGGGCTTTGATTTGAAACCACCCGTAAAATATAGGGTATAAAATGTAATTTACCCAAAATTTTTGGAGATCCCTTATCTGAAATTGTTTATTCCTGGAATAATGTTCAGTTTTGTACATCTTGTGCATTACTTGTTTGTGGTATCTCTGATTTGAAGGTCATTGTATCTCACAAAAGATGCTGCAAGCACTATAAAATAAAAAGTACAGTTCATTTCAAAAACCAAAGGGTATACTTTTTGACATTAGAGTAGGTTCAGAGTTCTCTCAACAGAAGGTACATATATTCTTTTGACAAGTATACAAAAATTATCTAAATTATATATGACATGCTCCTTTAAGGCTTGAATTTTATGTCATTGCAGTCTCTTTGCTACAATTCCATGTAATCTTGTGTAATTGTGTTCCTGTCTTGTCAATTTATATAATATGCTTTGTCAATTTATTTTTTGTCTTGTACCTAATCATGATTTGATAAGGTTTCTTGAATTTGTGTTCTTCCATTTCCCCCCCTGTGTTAGAATAAGGATTTTGTGACTTTATGTACTGGCAAATTATGAAAATATATGGCAACTGGAACATAGTGATGATTGAGGTCGAACATATTTAGAGAAAATGGATTACTAATTTATCAAGTCTTCATACAAAGTTTTGGAATTTATAAATATTTCAACATGTTTGATGCCCTATGAAATGCAGCTGCTGTTTTATGCTGAAAAACATTTGTCTGTTGCTTTTTTTTAAACTATTCATTATTCGATTGGCTGTAAGACTTTTTGGTGTTTATGTGTATTGATATGTGATACCAAGTCCAAGGGCAACATTATTTAATGTGTATGTTCTGCCAGTAAGTTTCTAGCCGATGATGGACGGCAAGTCCTTTATTTCTTTCTGCACAAAATGTATGTAATGCACTTGAACTGAGTCCTATGCCTATAACTTGTGAATTTGCTATATTTGGCAACCGAATTTGTGTTTAAACTTTAAATATTTCAGCTCTGGAGTTTTTTTTTTGGATGAATTATTAGCTCTGGTGTTGATGTAATTCAACTGTGGATCTAGAAATAATCTGATAGAGCCAAAGCCTTGTTTGGCAACAGAGCAGTCATTGGTTCAGAAATGTTCTATTTGCATGGGACGGTGAGAAACCCAAAAATGTATTAACTCCATATTAGCAGGTGTAGGTGACACTTCCGTCTTAAATGATGGGTTTGCTTCCTGTATTGAGTTCTGTCTTATCTTCGCTGGGTCCTCAAAAGCTTTGGTTTTGGTTTCACAGACACTTTGAAAGTGTATGCACTTGTGTTGGGCACCACATGACATGGATATGTGCAACATGCCTGCAATAGGTGCGTCTGAAAGGATGAGTGATACACCTAGTTTGGCAGAAGTGCACAGTTTTTATGGGGATTGTCTGTGGGGTTGGAGGGGAGCAGTTCACCAAGGAGAAGCAGCCTAATATCTTACATGAATTTTCCGAATGTGTGAGATACCTTTCTGGATGTGGCTATCAAGGCCTTTATGAAGTTTATGTAGAAATAAGGCATGTCTGACCCAGTTCTAAAATTTGGGGTTAGATCTGTCTAGAAAAACTTGTTCCTGCCCCATGTTCTGAAGTCTATGTCGTATAGGATGGAGCTAATTGTGCTACAGGCTTTGGAGGCCTTTTTCCGCTGCCAAGGCTATTCATGATGCGAAGATAGGATGTAACTATACATAGTTGTTAAAATTATGGTTACATCTTTAGAATTTTATCAAAGATGATTTTAATTTATTAATGAGATACTCCTTGAAAGCCAATATTAATTTAATTGGCTCTTGGTTTTGGTCAGAATTACTCTGGAAGTATAATTGAATAATCGTATATTTAAGATATGAAGTTTTGCAATTTGGTCTTTAGATTAGTGGCAAGGCTGGATGTAGAATTGCCATCAACTATAAGCAAAGCTTACAAGCAATCGAGGTCATTCTTATCTGTCTAAGGCATTCCTCTTTGACAAACTGCTGCCATAATTTTTTCTTCATATTTTTACGGGTATCTCTTATCTGTTTTTTATTTATTTTTCATGATAGGACCATCTTAGTTTTCATTCAAAGGCTGATCAGCTGCTTGAGAAAGCCTGATTCCTGATTCTTATCTGTTTAATGTTTGTTCAATGTTAGAGAAGCGACTGACAAATTCCACCATAGCATTTGTAAGTACGTTTTTTTTAGCTCTGACAACTAATTCCAGTTCTGATGCAAATAAATTTTGTTTTGACACTACTACTTGGAAGCATACGATCTGTGTAGCTTTTTTCTTCTTCTCAATATAGTCCATGTTACCATTTATGACAGCATGAGTATGGGTTATAAATGAAAGTGAACTTTTCGTTCTATACTGGAGTGCCAATTTACACTCAGGTTGTACTCACCTGAAATTAAAATTCTATTAGTGGTCCATGAACCAACACAGAGTAATTTGTAATTTGTTCTTGGTTACATATTGAAATATAATAGGGTGGCTCAACTAAGGCCTCCTAAAATAGAATATATTATATCTTTTTGTCTTATAGTATTGCACCCCAAAAAAACAAGTTTGGTCTCACTTAAGGAAAAAACAAGAAGAAGAAGAAGAAGAAGAAGAAGACATATTTTATTTGTTTTAGGATGTAAAATTTTTAATTAAGACCCAAAAATTTAATACATAATATATTTTTTAAAAAAAATGTTATACTCTTTTCTGAGTGTTCAATATTTTATTAATATGTTTTACTATATTTGTGATAGTTTAAGAATGTAAATATTGGGCCCTTCTTTTCTCTCTCTATCAAAAATAGTTCTCGAGACAAATTCATTGTTCAATAACTGAAGTTCAATATTGCCAAAAGAAATAAAAACCATCTAAAATATGATATTGATTCTGATACTTGATTGTTTTAATATTTTTAGAATTATAAGTTTTAACATTCTTTTTATAAATATATGAAAATAGTCATTAATGTATTAAATTATATAAAAAGATTGGATTTTTTTTTTTTTAACACCTTGTTTGGATTAAATTTTTTAAATTGAAGAATTTGAAATGTAGAATTATTTAACCTATCGTTTAAATACTATAACAATTAACAACCCATGAATTTACATGCAAAAAAAAAAAAAAAATGAAGGTAGAAGAAAGAATAAGAAGACAACCCATGAATTGGACGAAGCAATGGATAAATTATGCTATCACTTGACATGCAATGTCCAAACTCCAAAATTCCTTGGGTCGGGTTGAAATGGGGCTTTAAAAATTCGGGCTGAATTTGTATCGCCCTAAATCCAAAACCAAATCCACCTTTTATTAAGTCCGAATTTTAAAACAGCCTAGTAGAATCAAAAGGGTGAAGTTGGTAAAATCAACACAACAATAGTCTTTTCATTTTGTACTTCTCCTGACCTGAGATCATCTCTGTTATATATATTCACCGGATCTTCCCAGCCCCTTAATTTCTTGGCCGACCCGACCCGGCCCGCATTAACGTCACTAGCTGCCAATCTCTCTCACCAAAGTCTTGAGTTTTCGTAGGTGTTCAAATCTGTTTAAGGACTGTTTATTTGATTTGATTTGATTTAAATCATTAATACATATTTTGATTGCTTAGATTTTTTTAATATTTTGTGTATTGGCGAATTAGGCATTATGATTTGCCAAATGGTTATTAGTGTGAGAAGTTAAATACACTGATTTTAGACATGGTTGTCATGAGTTTGATTAAAATTGACGAATAATTCATTAAAGGAAGCTTTAAAAAAAAAAGTATGGGGCACAGTGGCTCTTGTTCTTGTTGATATTAAATTAAATTTACTTAATCAGCTTTTTAAAGTTTTATTTTTATTTATATTTTTTATTCCCCTGAATTTGGCACACTATTATGTCTAGTTTATTTTCCAAAATCCTTATCATTATATGAAACTATCAAATCCAATGTTGTAAGAAATTTTCCCCGGATTGATTGATTTAGAGCTTTTATCTCGACCTCTAAAAATAATAGCTTGCAAGAAAAGATGTCGGACGACATCAATTATAGCCTTCAATTGCAGTTGATTATTTGCAAAAATTGTCAATTACTCTATCTATATGTTGAGACCGATTCATCAAATCCTCACACGATGTTTGAGCAACTCTATGAGTTGAGTTAAGATCTTACCCTATATGATTACTAAAATTACAATTTTTGTCGTTTTTAACTTTCTTCCAACCCTAAATCCATTAATTGTGAATGTATTTTGTTTTGCATGGCCGATTGGCTTGTAAAAGAGAAAGTTGGGTAAACAAAAAAAGACATACTTTTAAAAGAATATTCAAGCCATGACTTAAAGCATCATTCTTTGAACCAAGAAACTTGAAAGTTATGGTAATGACATTGACATTTACATGAATGAGATCTTTACTTTAGTGGTTGGTAACGTTGCACTACTAGTATTGGCTTTTGAAATCATTTGAATATTTTATTTAGAAAAAAAAAAAAATCAAGCATTATAGTTGATTTTCTCATAATCTACAAACCAAATAAAGTTTTAAACGGATTTGATTCACATTTGACTCATTTGAGTGTTCTTTTTAATTTATTTCATGCGTGCTTATTGTATTTGGTTAAGATTAATTCCTGAGTTTAGTGGATTTTGGGGATTTCCATTTTGTTAATTAACTCAAACTAATCGAGAACTATCAACGTGCACTGTTTGCAGTTTAAACTAGCAAGTGGTGTAGGATGGTAAAGGATTCCGTCCCATTTAAAATCTAAAACCTAATGTAAGACTGCTTGTATTTAAAAAACCTAAAAGTCTTTTTAAAAAAACCTATGTGTGAAATCCCCCACAAAATCAAATAACTACCATGTCTCAAAACTAACTCAAAAAAATTAGAAGATTTAAACGTGAGAGTGAGAGGTTCTTATCCCATTTAGGGCTGGACATAGAGCGTTAAGAAGGACAGCCTTCCTCACTGGGCCTTTTTGAAAACTACAGCCCAAACATGGGCCCTAAGCAAGTTGCGCGAACTAGTCATGTAGTAGATAGTCCAACCAGTCCAGCAACCTCCGACAGAGACTAACAGGTGCAAGGTTTTAAGAACTGCAAGTTCAAATTAAGCACTATAATTACTTTATTAGATTAAAAAAAAAAAAAATGTAATCAGACCCTAAAATGAGGAACTTGCTTAACTACTCTCTCACTTGAGCTTTATATAAATAGCGGAAGTGGCCCAAGTTGTTTTGGATACAGACAAACGTTAACACACAATTAGATGGTTGCAATTTTTGGTCATAACATTGATAATGATAGCTGCTTAAGGCTGAGAAAAGTAGTAGTAGCTAAAATCTATCCTAGTAGCATGACTCGCACATTTAAACTTATAGAAATTCAAGTGCAATTCCATTAGACATTAGAGCGCCAAAAAAAGAAGCACTAAATTGCCATGCATTAGAACATACAATAAAAAGAAGCTAGACATTTAGTGAGGACTTGAAGCCCGGAATCTTACTCCGGGCAAGTACCTAGAGATCAATTCTCGAGCCAATGCTTGAACATCCCCGTCTTCGAGTTCTTCAGCCAATGGATCGAAATAACTTGTTAATTCAGTTGATGTTGGCTGGGGTTGTATAGGATCAATCTGCATGGATAAGCTGTGCTGCAAGTCTGAACTCGTAGCCAAATCTGACGTGCAATGGTGATGATTTGTAGGTGAGGGGCTCTGAGATTGAGGTGGAGGAAGTGGAGGAAGGCGCTGAAACGTTGAAAGATGGGCCTGAACATAGGCTAGCTCAGCCTGCAAATTCACTACCTACAACCATAAAATAAGTTCTGACAAGTTATTTTGTCATGACTAATATAATTTGGGAACAATCAGTGTAGGTACGCTTATCATAGTAATCGTGTCATGGTGGGATGGGTGTCAAATTTTGCATATGTAGTTTAAGCCATGTTCAGGTGATGTGATTATATGACATAAATTATATGGTTTTGACTATGATGGGGTTGTTTACCAAAAAAAAAAAAAAAACAGGACTATGATGGGGACTAGGAATAACATTTATTGCAGATTGATTGGCAAGGTCATATTTCTTGGTGCTTCACTTGCTATAACTAATGCTTTGGCTGAACTTCTCATGACATGACTTGGCAGATACATGCCCTTTTTTTTATTGAACCCAGGATAGGAAAAGTCTATGCTTTTACTTTGTAGATTATATTGAAAGAAGTTTTTTCTTCAAAACTAGCTAGCTAGTAGCTACTATAGTAATCTCTGTTGGTAAGCAATATTATGTTTCTTATTCAGATACTTTAGACAAAAATTATGCCTCGTATGGGGTGAGAAGGAATTCTATATGAGACTTAGGTAAATTTTCCTTGGTACGTAGTTCTAGATGTGGTTAGGTAAATTTTGGATGTACGGAGAGAAACACTAGAAGTAGGTATAATAATATAGTATGCAACATCTTCTTATTTTAATTGTAGGTGACATGATATGACATGACATGATGATATAATAAGGAAAGAGAAAATTTAATCGGCAAAATCACAAACAGCTCAGCTAGGTGAAACCTCAAAGTTCATTGGCGTAAAAATATAATAATAGTTCCATCTTCATCAAATAATGCAGATACAAAGAATGTTTATCAGTTTAAAAGTATACCCATTAATTAGTACTTCTTCTTCGTTTATAATGTAATCTTATCCGTAGATATGAAAGCTTTTTCCCTCTCTAATTTCTTTCTATATGAGAGAGAGAGGCTGTGTGTGCATAAAGTAGCAGTCAACTCTTCCCAATGTGATCAGAGGATAATGGAATTCTACCTAATTAAAGCTAGGAAGGCTGATAGTGCTTATCTTTCCCAATCCATGACATGAACATTAGTAACAGTAGTAGATATTCTAATTCATGAACCAGAATAGCTACCGAATATATATAGTCAATAGATAAAACTTGAAATCATGATTAGTTATCTGTGCAAGAAAAAGGTTGTTATCATATCACGCATAAGATAATGCAACCTCAATCATCACCAATAATGCTTGCCATATAACTGTGATTGTAAACAAAAGATTATGATAGATCTTTACCATTTAAAAAAAAAAAAAATTTCTTTTACCCAAAAAAGAAAAAAAGAAGAAGAAGAAGAATGGTACAGTCAAGTATTTTATCAAATTCGAACCTACCTACATATGGTACAAACACAGTCTTTTCTGCGAGGGAAAAAAAAAATTGTTATGGTTCATTATTATTTATTTGATGAAATATTATATATACGAGTATACTATAGATGATTTTTTATTTTTTTTGGAAAGAGCATGATAGAGAAAGTCATTTCTATATGTAAGACTTCTAAAATATAAACACTAATAGAGAAAGTCAAACTAAAACATGTTTTTTTGTATATTTCTCGAGCTGCTAAGTTTACTTGGAAGCTCCGGCAAGCAACAGTACCCCATATAGTCAGCCACCCAGCTCTTTCTCTATCTCTCTCTCTCTCTAGCGCAAGTTAGCATGAATTTTACAAAATTTTTTCTTTGAAAACTAAAAGCAGCTAGCTTGCTACCCAAAGAAAAAACCCGAATATTATTCCTCTTCATAAGTGCAAGTTAGCATGGATTTTATGCAATTTTTTTTTTTTTTGTTGAAAATCTAAGATCGACTAGCTACTTGGGCCTCAAAAGGAAGAAACCATACATATTAAGACACTGTAGTTTTTCTTTACACAGAGAAAACTAAACCCTAGATGGGGCACAACTTAGCATGTTGATTATTTAAAATTGCAACCAAAGACTGACAGATTGACAAACGTGTCAAATAGAAAGTCTTATAAGTGTGAAAGTATTGACTAAATAGCTTTAGTCCATATGCAGTGTAAGTTGTTGTCAAATTGGACAGGAAGAGTACACCGCGGGAGCAGTTTAGCATTATTGCCATGGAATATACAATTTTTAACTTTTGTTTTAGAAAAAAACGCAGAAAAAACTGACATTCAAAATCTTCTACAGCAAGAAAATTGTCCTTTGGGTTACTTCTTTCCAAGAAGCTACTACTCTGCACATACCAGAAAACTTAACCAATCCCACCTACAAGCTATATATTATTAATTTTACATACCGAGGCGCATGTTAATTAACATGACCTGACCTCAGATCAGCTTCTTGCACTATTTTTTAGGAATGAAGGTTGTACTCAGTGCAGTAAACTTCGATTTTTACCGGGTTAGAAGAGGTGATTAATGATTTTATTACGAACTTAGAATTCAACAGAAATTTTTTTTTTTAATTTTTAAATGTTTAACATAAAAGACACTTGATACGCTAAGGGCCCGACCTCTAAGAAATGAAAAGGAGTGAAAAATTTAACCCCAAAAACAACCCAAATTAAGAGGTGTGCCGAGCCAACTGCCAACCATAATGCTTAAATTAAGACTTTGGTTAGATAAGTGGGATTACTTCAAAATTGTGATTAAAAAAAAGAAAAAAGAAAAAAGCCTAGTGCAATTATATATATTTAAAAAAAAAAAAAAAGAAATAAAGAAGAGAGGCCTTAAAAAACGTAGCCACTAAAATTTACAAACTGAAATAGCCCTTTTTTACCAGATCGATTTTGGATTTAGTTCATATTTCCTTTAGCAAGCTACCCCTTCTTCAATTACTCAATGCACACACGCAAAGGAACACATACTGGGTACGTTTGCTTAACAATCAGTGACTAGGAGCTAAGAAGAATAAGGCAAATAAGAGCAAGCTAGCAAGCAAAGCTGACCTGTTGTTGGAGAGTAAAGATGTGACCAACACAGCCATAGACAGGGTCTCTAACCCTAGACAGAGCCTCATAGCAAAGCGTGACCACCGCATCGAGTCGCTTATGTGCCGGAATGCGCAAGAGGAGCTTGGAAGCATTGCTAGCACCAAACACCTTGTGCACCGCGGCAAAGTGAGCCGTCCCTTGCTCTGAGTCAAAGTAGGGTGCAAATACACAACCGTTTACGCACTTTCGCCTCAGGAACTTGCAAGCTCCACAAGGCCCACCTCCGTTACTTGCACTCATTACTACTCTCCCACACACCCTTTCTCCTTTTCACAGAAATCAGCTTATGTTTGTTTTAATTTGTGGGGTACAGAGAGAGAGAGAAAGAGAGAGATGGGTATTTAGGGACACAAGGGGGTTGGTTTGTTATTTATTCTTCTTCTTCTTATTTTAAATATGACAGTATCGAAGCTTTGGTGGTGGGTCATTTGAAATCGACTAGTTGTTTCATTTTAAGTTGGGGGGCAAAACTTATATTATATATAATATATTAGGTGTTTTTTTAAAGCTAAAGTTAAATAAATTCTTGTATTTTGATCACTAAAATATAAACAGTGTTATATATATTTTATATTAATTAAATTTAATACAATTATGTGTTTAAATTTAACCGGTGAGTAACATATATAGTTGTTCCTAAGTTTTAAACCTAACCCTTTAAATTTTTTTAATCAAAACTATTGAAATAGTGTATATTATGAGAGTGACACCAACGGTTATGAAAACATATTATATCCTAAACTTATTGTTAAATTAAATTTTAGTGTTTGGAGGTGAAATTTGGTTCAAACTTTAAAGCCACGCAAGTGAGACTATGAGAGTGAGAGAGAGAGCAAGCTATTGGGAGCAGCTTGCGTGAAGCAAACATAGATGCGGTGACAGTATCAACCTCCAACCGCCGCAGTCGAGGCCACGTGCGAATCCCACCCCACGCGTGGGAAAAACATCCTATCCTATCTTTTCGATCCATCTATTCTCTTGTCATTTCCATTTCAGCTATAGCTTTCAGTCAGAACTCTGCAAGGTGAGTTTGCTTCTAGATCTAGGTACGTGTGTGTGTGTGCGCTTCTACATTGAAATAGGTATGGCCTTAAGTTCTTTCATTGTTTCACTTTATGCATATATATGTGAAATGCCCATGCAATGATATATATCCTCTTGTTTTAGCAAATACATATCTTCGACTGGTTTTTTGGTTTACACTTTGGGTTATCATTTATTACTTGCTGCAGTTAAAAGGATCGAGTTGTCTTCCCAAATCCAGCAGAGACGTGATGGCAAAGTTGAATTGACGTTCTTTATTAATCTTTTAGCAAAATGGCAAGTGAGGTGGAAGCTCCTTCTAATTCAAGATAAGTTGCCTCATGACAGATTCGGGACTCAATAATTACTAATTTATATGACAATTACAATTTTGCGTAAGGCTCATAGAGTAACATCAATGACCTTTATTCATTCAAAGGCACATTTAACAATAGAAGAATTGTAAAAATGAAAAAATCATACAATTATGATGGTTGAATAAGAGATTTGTGATTCAATTTTCACCTACACCAAAACCGATTGATATCTTAGTCAAATAATAAAAAACTGTCATTAAAAGCATACATTATAAGTTGAAACTCTCTCTAAAAAAAAAAAAAAACTTCCTAAAGTCCTTAATAATTAATATACCCCATGAGAAATAATCTAGGAAAAAATCCTGAAAAAACATCCAAAAGCGAAGAACATGAGCGGCCCATTAACACCTCTATCTACCCAACAAAAACTATTGCTTATAAAACTCTTTTTAGAGAGACAATGTTTGGTTTGCAAACAACAACTCTATTTTCCACGAGGGAGAAGACTCTATTTACCCATATAACATTAACACAAGTTCATATACTCTTTTAAAAACCTCAAAATCAAAAATTTCGACCTTAACAAATTATATCGGGCCTATCAAATTTTGGAACTAGTCTAGGAAAACCCAAAAAAAGAAAAGAAAAGAAAGTAAATTGGCACAAAAACCTCAAAAAGAACATTACCCATCTAGCACATTCTTTGATATGTGGCCCCTCCAAATACAAAACCTATTTTTCCTCTGACAAATCCCTAATTTCCAATATACGTAAATTTAAAATTCCAAACCTATCTTGCAGTGACTGTGCATACCAGTCCCGATCATGCTACCTCGCCATACCATCAAAGTGCTAGACTTGACGTTGTCCTCATGCCTTGAGATTAGCCCCCGACGACCATCTCTGATTCGCCAAGCCTCTTGCTTGGTGATTCAGGATCACCAAAAGTCAATCGCCTAATTGTGACATTGTTCGCTCTGGCCTCCAATCCACTTAGCCGGACCAACAACTATTGGTCACTTTCTCTCTGAGCATTAGTGAAGAGGTAAACAAAAATTATTAGTCATGGTACTTACTAGATATAAAGAAATAATAAGTTAATAAAATAACTCATGAACAAATTTGATAGCGTTTGACAAGAAAATGAACCAAAATTTAACTTGTAATTTAGCATAGTAATAAGTTAATTTTTGGAACTTATCCCTGTCATTAGGAGATAACGGCCCAAAACATAACATAATTCAAATACAAAACTCAAGCACAATGGCAGAGAAATCCATTCCTTACAAAAGTATAAAAAGGGGATTAAGGCCTTTGTGAAAGGTATGAACATCTAAACCCAACAAAATATCTCCTTAAAATTCTCTTTTACCCAAAATATTTATTTACAAACTTAGAAATTAGAGAATCTCTCATTGGTGAACCTCTAGTGACTACCCTAAAATTTTATTTTCTTTACAAGTGTCTATGGTTAAGGTTGTATTGATCGATCAACTACATCATCATATTTCAATATCTCTTTTACAAGTTTTAAAAAATAAAATAATAATATATTTTGTATTCAATTCAATTAACTAAAACAATTTTGGAAAGTGCACAACATTATACTTACACATACATACATACATACATATATATATATATATATAGTTTGCTTGAATTGAATGAATATATTTTATCTTATTCTTAGTATTTTAATTTTAGATATTTTATAAGGAAAATAGTGAATGAGTACAAAATAAAATATTTTAAAACATTTAAATTGGTTCGCGCAAAAATTCCTTCCAATTTGAGTATAAGAAATTACATTTTCTATTTTATATATTTACTTTTCACAGCACTTCACGTCAGATTATCTATTTTACAATACATCATTTCATTATAATATCAAATTTTCTTTATTTTTTAATTTATTTATCCTTTTTTATAAATAATAACAACAATTTACTCTCTTCCTTCATCTTGAGGTACTTAAAGAAAGAATAAGCAACTAAATACAAAATGAATAATATTAGTGAAAGTTTACAACACTTACTATAACAAATTTGTAAATTTGTGTTGTGGGGCCTGAAAGTCTGATAGTCTCAGCCCATTTTACACCCGGCCCAAGGCTCATGCTGAGGATGGAGAATCGCCCGAGGACGTTGTGTAGGGGCCTGGGCTGTAAGGACCCCGTTGAGGATGACCCTGTCCTCGGTGGACCGAGGACAACACCAAGTGGGGGAACAAGCCCATGATAGGTTGTCATCTCCACAATAAATGTGCTCACCTAATCCCCTGACCGCACTAATGAAGATGTGACTCCTGGACAGGGTAACCTTCGCCACTACAAATCATATGATTACTGATAACACAGCTGATGGGACGGATGGTTAGGAGGGGAGCGCACGAATGATCAACAGGTGAAAGAAAGAGATGGTGAGAAGAGGGCTATATAAGGGGAACCAACATAACAAGGAAGAAGGGGGGGTAAAATGCTAAAAGCTAAAGTTTATCGCCAATACACAAAAAAATTCATTTCATCAAAAATTTTAAATGTCAAAAATTTTGACACACAGTTACAATGAACTGTTATCAATAACAGTTCACTATAGCAAATATTTTAAACAAAAAATTATTTTTTTATTCTCAATGGTAACTTCGTGTATTTCTTTTTTATTTTTCTCTTCTTTCTTCTCCCTCCTCTCTCACTTTCCTCTTCTCTTTTTCCTGTAGCTTCTGTTTCTCTCGGGTTCACGGTTTGAGCTCCTCCCCTCCAAGGTTCGTTGGTCAGGAACTTCAAAGCCCAAATGCCTTCGGAGTGTTGAGGTAGAGCTTGATGGCGGGGTGATTTGATTTTGTGGGTTGTGGGTTTGTGATTTAGAATTGTGATCGGCATGGGTCTGGTTGTGGGTTTGTGATTTCGGATTGTGATCAGCATGGGTCTAGGTTGTGGGTTTTTGATTTCAGATTGTGATTAGCGTGGGTCTAGGTTGTGGGTTTTTGATTTCAGATTGTGATTAGCGTGGGTCTAGGTTGTGGGTTTTTGATTTCAGATTGTGATTAGCGTGGGCCTAGGTTGTGGGTTTGTGATTTCGGATTGTGATCGGCATGGGTCCGGGTTGTGGGTTTGTGATTTGGGATTGTGATCGGCGTGGGTGGTGGTGACAGTGGCAGGGTGAGAAGTGTTTTAGGCCGATGGAGCTTGATGGTCAGCCATGGAGCACGGGTTTGAGAGCAGATCAGAGAGAGGGAGAAGGTTCTAGTCTTCTACAACTATTGGGTTTTGAGAGAGAGAGAGAGAGAGAGAGAGAGAGAGAGAGAGAGAGAGAGAGAGAGAGAGAGAGAGAGAGAGAGAGAGAGAGAAATGAGTAAAAAATAATAAATAAATAATATTTAAATAAAGCGGTAAAAAAAATATAAGTTTTGATGTAGGGTGAATTGTAATGTGATGTGTCAAACGCTATAAAGTTGGTTTTTGAGATGGTAAATGCTAAAATTTTTAAAACCCTTGATAGGAATGCTCTTAGCAAAATAAAAATGTAGAATTGTTTGAAATTTTAGAATATATTTATATTTTATGCCAAATAGAAATAATATTCTCACCTTTCAAAATTTTAATTTAAGCTAGTTTATTAGTGCTTACTCATTCCTAAATTGTTAATCATTTATTCTATTTAAGATCATCTCAAATTGAAGTCCACTTTTCAAATGCCATTAATTTTTTATAGTTTAAATTAATGTGAGTAGTCTTAAAACCTTTTTTTTCATATATATAGAAAATACATTAGATAATGTTCCTTTTAAAAGTTGAATTTTTATAAGAAAAGTGATACGTCCATAGCATTTTCACAACAATAATTTGGGGTGAAGAAGTACGATATTTTTAAGGTGTTCTAGACTTAATTGTTTTTTTCAAAATTAAATAAAGTAACAACATGGAGTTAATAAGTTATTGGTTTTTTACTTTTAGAATATGATAATATTTTGTAACAACCCTATAAATGAAGTACTTGACTAATAACATGGCCACGTGGGGCACATGGAGCATTATTATATGGTTGAGGAATTATGGGAAATAAATAAATTGCATAAATGAGACAAGTTATTGATTATTATCACACAGAGAGAGAGAGAGAGAGAGAGAGAGAGAGAGAGAGAGAGAGAGAGAGAGAGAGAGAGAGAGAGAGAGAGAGAGAGAGAGAGAGAGAGAGAGAGAGAGAGAGAGATCAAAGAAGGAATAGTACATTGTAAGAGCATTCACAGCTGGAAAACTCATCCCATCCTATTTTACCATCCCAAAAAGCTATTTTATCACTTATACCATATCAATTTTCAATACACCCAACATCCCAACTTTTATTTTCTTATTCTACTCATTAAAATAATATTTCTACATAATAAAATATATATCTTACAATCACCATCATTTACAATACAACACATTATTTATTCTTTCTCTCTCTCTTTCTTTCTGTTCAAGAACTACAATCACCACCACCGTTGCACTGCACACACCTGACATCACCACCACCACCACCACCATCAACCCAATATCTACTGTCAACACCAAAAAAAAAAACCCAAACCATCAACACCACCCTCTTCGACCATCAACGCCACCAAANAGGGGGGGGGGGGGGCGGGGAGAAGAAAAAAGGAGGATCCTCGCCGAGGAGAAACTTGAGGAGTAACCATAGTGCACCGGCCTTCAACGGGAGGGGGCAGTCCTGTTTTGGGCGTTGTCCGTTTGTTAGGGCCTAGTCCTTGAACTCACCCTCTAAAAATGTATTGTTTGGACTTATAGGATGAATTTTCTTTTTATTTATAAGAGCTTTTTCAAATTGAGCTCATATATGCGTAATTATACATAAACTGATGTAAGTTATTTTTAAATAAAATTATGTAAATTTTTATTTTTTTTTTATGAAAAATGCTAACGAATGCCCTTAAGGTATTGATTAACAATTCAGTTAAAAAAAATTTTATGAAAAAAAAAATATTTTGACAACCTATTTATTTTTCATAAAAATAATATTAAAATTCCTCTAAAATAGGTTGTTAATAAGCGTCCTACCCCGGTAGCATAAACTTTTTTTTTTTTTTTTTTTTATCGCCACTTGTCTTGTATTACCACTTCCCTACGCAAGCACAAATGAGAATGTGTATTTAGGGTGAGTTTGGTTCAACTTTTTAAAAAAGTGCATAATAAAAAAGTGGAGTTTTCAAAAAGTGCATAATGAAAAAGTGCTTTTTCAAAAAGCTGAGTGTTTGGTAAAAATTGCTAAAAAGTGCATAATAAAAAAGCTGAGCGTTTGGTTAGTACTTTAAAGTGGCAGTTTGAAGGGTAAATTACCAAAAAGGACAAGATATATATATATATATATATATAAAATAGAATTCTTTATTTTAATTATCTCTCTTAATACAAGTTATGGACAACATTTTACAAAAATTTCACAATAAAATCTATATGACAAGTTGTTAATGGTAGATAAAAAATAATAATGTCATTAGTAGGTTCAAATGAGAACCAATAACAACTTACAGTGTAAACTTTATTATGAGAAGTGTTACGTTTACAACATTTTTTACAATATTTTCACAACAAAATTTATGTGGAAAGTTGTTATTAACTTTAATTTGAACTCACCACTGAAATTATTTTTTTGCTAACCAATATTAACTAATAACAATCTGTTATTTAAAATTTATTATGAAAATATTGTGAAAATATTACGGTAACATTTCTCAATTAGAATTTTTATTATTTATATTATTTTTCCTTTCTTCAATTCACTTTCATCCATAAGTTACGTTTCATTTCTTTTTCTTTTTCTTTTTTTTTTTTCTTGTTTTTCCTCCTCCACACACGTGGCCACTATCTCTACCCCCTTCTTTTATTTTCCTTTTCTCCCTCATTCATCAGAACATTCCAGGGAGCTCCATTCTCTCTTTTTCTCTCCAGCTCTCTCTCTTTTTTTTTTTTTTTTTTACTTGATTCCAAAACTCTTTCTGCGTTAAGAAAATTTTCCTTTTCTCCCTCATTCAAGAACATTCCAGGGAGCTCTCATCTTCGTGCCGTTGCTCATCTTCGTCCCCAACGCAGTCCAGATGGGTCAGATGGCTTCTGTCTTCTGTCCACTTCTTTTTTCTTTTTTTTCTTTTTTTTTGGTTATGATTTGATTAATAAGATTGTTGTGTTTGCAGTGTTTGTTCTGTAGCACGGAGAAAGATTGTTGTGCTTGTTCTGTAGCAGAGCAGCACAGAGAAAGATTGTTGTGTTTGTTTGTAGTGTTTATCAAGGGTAATTTGGTAATTGACTAACCAGCCCAACGGATAGTTCCAACGCGCATGAACTTTTTGCTTATGGACCTCCAGAGCTCCATAATGTTGCGCGTTCATGGATCCGTTTTTTGCCTTGTCCCAAAACGCAACTTTTTTCAAAAAGTTGCGTTTTGGGCTGAGCCAAACGCAAAAAGTTCCTCAGCATTTGTAAAATGCGCATAAATGCTTAAAGTTGGCTCTAAAAGCCCAACCAAACGGGCACTTAGTATTTATCCCATGAAAGTGAACTCTGGTCAACATGGGTTGAAATGAAATTAATGGTGAGATAGACAGCCTAGTCAAGCCCACACGGACTGGCACAAAAAGCATGATTGATGTATTTACCTTTTATCAAATCATGACACGTGTCGATCTTATACGTGTCCCCACTTGTCGTCTCTCTTAAGGAAGCAGATGTCAGCAAAACACACGGAAACAGGGAAACGTTCTTTCTAACCTATAGACCCATAGCCATAGGGGAAACCAACCCAAAAAAAAAAAAAAAAAAAAAAAAAAGTCCTTTGGTCTATGGACATTATTTTAGGATTGTCAACAGTAGACCAGTAGAAACGTTGAACTGTAATTTAGAGCATTCCAAGTAAGGAAGATAAAAAATGCTAAAAGCTAAAGTTTATCGCCAATACACAAAAAAATTCATTTCATCAAAATTTTAAATGTCAAAAATTTTGACACACAGTTACAATGAACTGTTATCAATAACAGTTCACTATAGCAAATATTTTAAACAAAAAATTATTTTTTTATTCTCAATGGTAACTTCGTGTATTTCTTTTTTATTTTTCTCTTCTTTCTTCTCCCTCCTCTCTCACTTTCCTCTTCTCTTTTTCCTGTAGCTTCTGTTTCTCTCGGGTTCACGGTTTGAGCTCCTCCCCTCCAAGGTTCGTTGGTCAGGAACTTCAAAGCCCAAATGCCTTCGGAGTGTTGAGGTAGAGCTTGATGGCGGGGTGATTTGATTTTGTGGGTTGTGGGTTTGTGATTTAGAATTGTGATCGGCATGGGTCTGGTTGTGGGTTTGTGATTTCGGATTGTGATCAGCATGGGTCTAGGTTGTGGGTTTTGATTTCAGATTGTGATTAGCGTGGGTCTAGGTTGTGGGTTTTTGATTTCAGATTGTGATTAGCGTGGGTCTAGGTTGTGGGTTTTTGATTTCAGATTGTGATTAGCGTGGGCCTAGGTTGTGGGTTTGTGATTTCGGATTGTGATCGGCATGGGTCCGGGTTGTGGGTTTGTGATTTGGGATTGTGATCGGCGTGGGTGGTGGTGACAGTGGCAGGGTGAGAAGTGTTTTAGGCCGATGGAGCTTGATGGTCAGCCATGGAGCACGGGTTTGAGAGCAGATCAGAGAGAGGGAGAAGGTTCTAGTCTTCTACAACTATTGGGTTTTGAGAGAGAGAGAGAGAGAGAGAGAGAGAGAGAGAGAGAGAGAGAGAGAGAGAGAGAGGAGAGAGAGAGAGAGAGAAATGAGTAAAAATAATAAATAAATAATATTTAAATAAAGCGGTAACCATCAACGCCACCAAAAAAAAAAAAAATGGCAACCCACGGTTAAAAACCAGACCCACGTCGTTGCACCTATTGCCCAAATCGTTGCACCACCAGACCCACACTGCTGCATCCACTGACCACGCCGTTGCCCACCAAAATCACACTTATTGAAATCAACCCATCGCCACCTACAGACCCAAAACCCACTCCTACACAAATCACAACCCACCTGACCCACACAACCCACACGACCCAACACAAACCCATCGTGATCTCCATCGCTAACCCCTGTGAAGCCACACAATCTTCACCCACAAACACAAAAAAAAAAAATTATGAAAACCAGATTGCTCAATTCGCCGCTAGGTAGCTCGATTTTGTTGAAGCTTGAAGGAAGCAGATTCCTCGCTGGGAAGCTTGAAGGAAGTTGATTTTTTCGGTTTGAAGAGAGAGGGTCATCTACACATGCAAGAATGTCGGTTTGAAGAGAGAGTGATGGAGTGAAAAGTTAAATGGGTATCTAGAGTGTTGGGTTTATGAGATGAGTGAATTAGTAAAAGGAATTTGGAGATGGGTGAGGGTGAATCGGCATTTGGTAGAGGCTTGGTGACAGTGGCTTGGTGATTGGAGAGAAAGAGAGAAGCTTGACAGTGGCGAAAGAGAGAGAGAAAGGGGATGAAAGAGCAAAAACTTGGTACTATAGCAAGAGAGAGAGGGGCTTGAACGGATTAAAATACACTAAATTGTTTTGGCATAGCGCTACAGTACCATCTCATATGTGAGATGGTACTATAACGCTATGCCAAAAAAATTTGGCCTCTCTTCAGTTTAGCCATTCAGTTGTTGAGTGTATTCTGGGTTTGTATGCTAAATGTATTTTACATTTGGCATTTGACAGGCCCATTGCTGATGCTCTAAGTGGCGTTTAAATAATCACTGATTCACTGTATCAATTATTTATAAATTTTGATAGTGAAATGACTCATTTCTTAAGAAACGGGTCAATGTCACATGTATAAGCAATCAGACTGTAAATAGGTGATTGAAAGAAAAATTGATGAAAGAAGGACTATAAGTGGCGGTTAAAAAAGAACTCAATTTGTCTAATTGCTGAAAGAGAAATAAATCACTTCATAAGAAATGGGTTGAAATAATTGACCTTGTTTTGAAAACACAATTGTGGGGCCTATGAGCCTGATAGCCTCGGCCCATCATGAAACGAGCCCAAGGCCCAGGCCGAGGTGCATAGGCCATTTTTTGTTGTTAGACTGAATTGGGGAAAGCCTCTTTTCCCAATCCACGCCGAGGACCACCTCATCCTCGGCCTGACAAGGGGGATTTTAGGGAGAGACTAACCCCAGAGTAAGCTGTCATTCTCACATTTAATGCATTCAACTAACTCTCCCTGGCCGCATTAATGGGGAGGTAACCCCTTGGCAGGATAACATTGATCAGAGTGAACCACTTGAGTACCGATCAGGCCTCTGATGGGACGGACGACCAGAAAAAAAAAAGGCCAATAGGTGATCAACAGATGGAAGGAGGAGATAGGAAGATGAAAACTATATAAGAAAAGCTAGTAAAGTAAAGAGAGAGGGGGGGGGGAAAAGAAGAAAAAAGAAAAAGTGAGAGACCCATCAGGCCTCCTCGGCCACAGGCCGAGGAGTATTCCCCCGTTTATAAAGAAACTCTTAGCATTTTTTATAGAAAAAGTTCATGCATGGTGATCGACGGCCAGCACCTAAACCTCTTAGCCCACTCTCTATAAATTTATTGTTTGGGCTTATTGGGCTGAAAACCCATCACTCAGGGTCAATCCAAATTGAGTCCCTACAATTGGCGCCGTCTGTGGGGAGGATTAGGGTGCTGGCCGGCACACCAGATAAGTGTTCTAAGTTCTAAGTATTCGTTTTACAGCATGTTGAAAAAGATAAGTATTCTAAGTTCTAAGTATTCGTTTTACAGCATGTTGAAAAAGATAAGTGTTCTAGGTTCTAAGTATTCGTTTTACAGCATGTTGAAAAAGATAAGTGTTCTAGGTTCTAAGTATTCGTTTTACGGTAGATTGAAAAAGATAAGTGTTCGAAGTTCTAAGTATTCGTTTTAGAGTAAGTAAAAAAAAAAAAAAAAAAAAAAAAAAAAAAAAAAAAAAAAAAAAAAAAAAAAAAAAA